>NW_027279474.1:140000-394722 GCF_046629955.1 Centroberyx affinis
CTCTCTCTCTCTCTCGATCTCTCTCTCTCTCTCTCTGTCTCTCTGTTTTTGTTCTCACTCAATAACAGTAAAATCTGCAGAGGGTTAGAGACCATTTCTGCATTTATTATGTGATGATGGTAGAGAACTGGAAAACTTCTGGTGCATGTGTTCCGCATTACACATGACTCACACACACACACACACACACACACACACACACACAGGTATAGGAGGCACAGGGCTACATGGACGTCATTCCAATAAGGCTGCTGTGTAACTCTTAACCGGGCTGTAATAGTGTGGGCCGGTGATGATGTTGAGGGGTTTCTACAAGGAACCCTGCGGTGAACACACACACATTAAAGCCGTCTGCCTTCCAGAACTCCCCACCAACGCAGCAGGCCTCCATATGCCATATTTGACCATGCTGAGCGTTGGACAAGTAGTGGTGACATGGGACATAGTTAAAAGCCTGTACTAGCTTGGCATGGCTAATTTATGAGAATGTAGGCTATAATTTAGTGGTCCAGATAAAAGCAGTGTGGCTCAGTCACCCACCTAATGCTCAAATCACAAAGGCTCTCAGTGTTAATCTCCCTCTCTGATGCACCTCTTCCTTTCCATATTTTACAGTGCCTGTAATTCCTTTGTAGACCCCCTGTCTTCCTTTCCTCGCTCTGACTCTCGGTGTGTGTTATCAGGTGTGGTGTGTTAGCAGGTCTGTGTCGCAGTGTGGTTTTGATAAGAGATGTCTTGTTCCCAGGCCTGCGTAGGGCAGTGCCTAGTGACAGTCTACTGGCTGCCTGCTGTCAGTCTGCCTGACCAGACCTCAGGACCGGGGCGGGGGAGTGTCTCAGCTCCAAGCTGGAGCTGAGCTGCTATCAAGACCTGATAACAGAGGGGATTGAGGGGAGCGTGGCAAAGGAAGAGGGGGCAGAAAAGGCTTTCATTCCCTCACATTTTCACACGTGTAATAGCTGTAAAAACAGCTTAAGTGCAGATAAGAAGGAGTTGATTTGGCATTGCAGAGACTTTGTGACCCTCTGTGTGACTGCTAATGAGAGGATGCAGAGGAACCCGGATGGCTGCATGGCTGAACGGTTTGTTGGCCGTACTGTCTGCTGTGGGCTTTTAAAACAGAGGAACAGACCTTACTATAACAGGACTATTATGGGATCTCTGCTGCTGACTAAAGTCTATGATGATTACATGTGTTAACTAGTAATCAGACAGGATTTATTTCCATTTAGATATTAAAATAAAATATGTATATGTGTATATATATATATATTTGAGACTTTTTTTTTTTTTAGAAAGCAATCACAGTCCTCAGGACATTCAGTAAAGAAGTGCAGTAATCTTTCCAGGGAAAAGTCTCTAAGACATAAAAGCTGCATTACATTATCTACATCTCTCTCATCTCATTCCAATATCATCATAAATTTTATTTTGATGATATGTAAAGGCAACACAGCTACTTCTGGAAGAGATTAAAGAGCCTCCATTCTACTGGTTCCATTTCTGTGGTCAAGGCTGTACTAGGTTTCTATTGTTCTGTTATATTAGGTGTCCTCTCTACGTATTTCATTTCTAAAGTTTGAACTCTATCTGCATTGGCTTGTCTGTCGGTATCTGCCACAGGGCCCTTGTATGAAATGAAAGCTATACTCCCTATGGGTAAATCTCCGATATTTGTGCAGCTGGCCCGCGTTGCGAGGAAAGATCTTGAAGTATTTGGACAACTAAACAATGTTAATTTGAAACCTATTAACATTCTACTTTGGTTCGGGTTGAGGAAGACATTTTCAACGCTTAACAAGCACAGAGAGCGGCATTTGTTTTCTGTTGAGGGGACTGGCCTTATGATTTCATCCGTGAAATCACAATCACCACGCGAGACCCTACTGCATGCTTCGGAGGAAGAAATGTGGGATGAAAAACAGTTATCGAAGTTAAGTTTGTTCTCCGCGTTTAAATATTTGTCCACATGTCAAGCTGTGTGTGGTTAAGTGTCTCAGACAGTGTTGTTATTTTGCTGTCTTTTTGTGGCAGTGGTAATTATTTTTTCCTTTAATTGAATCTGTCTGGGGCTTAATGGACTGATCCTGATGGATTAGCCTGGTTTCCTGTCTCTCTCTCTCTCTCTCTCTCTCTTACTTTCTCTCTTTCCCCTACACACACATACACTGGCGCCCTACTCAAGCAATTATGACTTGTAAAGACAGCCCAAGGCCATTTTATCCAGCCCTAATCCAATGTGTCCTTCAAGATAAACTACATCTAATGTAGCTTCCATACATGTGCAGCAGTGTGGGGCTACTGGGATCACACACACCGGCCTCGGTCTGAGAAGAATGACCATGGCTTAGAGCTGGTTAGAGGTTAAATTGGCTTTCCAGCAGGGCTACAGCTTGGTCCCCCGATGTATGATTTATGGGCACTTCTTGAGAGACACGTAGGAGTGAGTGTCCTCTTGAAACTTTGTACTGCCAGTATTAGTTTACAGAAGTTGCTCATGTCACCCTGAGCCTTTGGATTTTGTGTTTTTGGACATGAGTGCCGCAGCATGCGGTGTTATGAAGATCCCTCAAATTATTGTCTTCTAAAGGGGCTAACAGAAAGGCTACACACAGAAAGAAATGCCATAAGGGAACAGCGATTGTAGCAACATGTAGGTAGCGAGTGGTAGGGGAATTATTTATCGTCATTTCACAATCATCCAGCTGAATTACTCACCAAGTTCACAATCACGTACAGTTTCGCAATATCATGAAATATCAGTTGAGTAAGAATCTATAACAAATACAATACTGTAGACAGAAATACAATACAACTTTTACTTTTTTACTTTCATTTTTATTTTAAGTGAAGGTGAAAGTCAAAGTCACAATGCTTCTTTTATAAAACATTTTCAAATGCGTATGGGCGTATGTGTACGTAAGTGTGTGTGTGTGTGTTTTTGTGACAATGAGAGATGTTCAGGGTGAGTTTATCTGTCTGGCATGTGTTTAGACTGTGGTCAGGCTTGTTTCATAGGGTCCTCAGGGAAACATCCAAAGCACAGACTCAATTTGTGAAGCAAATCAGCTCTTTTTAACCTAAGAGAGAACTGTTCGCCTCTCTGGGTCTGTGGACTATGTCAAGCGTGGGTGATGGACTATGTCAAGCACAGATGTATAGACACAACATAGCTATGAACAGTCGTACAACACATGAACAAGCCAATACCAGATTTGCAATCATAAAGGTGCAGTATTTGTAATATGCATACATCCAGCTCAGTATCTGATGACTTGAAATGTTTTCTCAGTCAAAAAGTCCTATCCAAGAGCCTTGTTACTACATGCCAGCCTCCATTAGTACACCAAATGACCTTGACATACACACTTGCAGAAAATAAACATCCACTCCCCAGAAACTCATTTACAACTCTCATGAACCAAATGTATGTGTTCAGCATAAAAAGTAAACATTCAATAATAATAATACGTTTATTTATATAGCACCTTTCAAGAACAGACGTCACAAAGTGCTTCACAACAACACAAAGAACAAAGAAAGCAAAAATAATAAACAGAGCAGCAGACAGTAAATGCAGACATCCAGCTGAAAACACAAGACATCACAGAAAAGGATAAAGAAAAATTAAACAAAAGCAAGTCTAAACAAATGGGTCTTGAGCTGCTTTTTAAAAGTGTCCGCAGTGTCCACTGATCTTAAGACCAGTGGGAGAGAGTTCCAGAGTTTAGGAGCTACAACCTCAAGCATGGTCACCCTTTGTCTTAAGCCTCGAGCGAGGAACAAACAACAAACCCTGATCAGAGGACCTCAGAGTCCTACTGGTAATATAAGGCTGCAGCAGCTCTTTAATGTAAGCAGGTGCCTGATCATGCAAGGCTCTGAACGTGATAACAAGAATCTTGAACTGGATTCTAAATTTGATGAGAAGCCAGTGTAAGGACATCAGGATTGGTGTTATATGAGATCTTTTGGAGGACTTGGTAAGAAGCTTGGCAGCAGCATTTTGGACCACTTGTAAACGGTTTAGGGATGTGTTGCTAAGACAGGTGAAAAGAGAATTGCAGTAATCAAGATGGGAGGAAATAAACGCATGTATAATCATCTCCATCTCAGCTATGGACAGAATGGACCTGAGTTTGGCAATGTTTCTCAGCTGGTAGAAACAAGAACGAACCAAACAATTTACATGATGATCAAGACTCAAAGCCTGGCCCAAACCACTAACGAGGGCAGTAACTAGTTCAATCGTTTCCATTCAAGCTCCACATCATTTGTCCATATTATGGTACAGTATTACAGTTACATTACAAGTTTTTCTCCTATGTAAATTAGTGGAAAACCTCATTTATGTGGGATATAACACCCTGGTGTGGGAATGTCAGAATGTTAAAACCCTACATTTTGCTAATCATCACTTGCAGGCTTTTGTGTGTTTTTTCCCCCACAAAAATGTGACAAACGTCATGATGCATGTACCAATTATCACAGTGTTTTTACAAGAGAAACCATGACCTCTGCATCAGTTAGCACAGACCTGGCGCGTGTGGCGAGGGTGGGTGTGGGTGTGTGAGGAGAGGAGGAGGAGGAGGGGGAGGCGTCCATGTGTGTGTGCTTGGCCATGTGTGTAGATGATAGTGGAATGGTGTGTTTGTGTGTGAAGAAAGTGAATGTGTCACTTGTTTTACCTTGTTTGTTTGTTTTTTGCCATGTCATTTTTCTTTTTTTTTCCAACACTGCCTGTGATTTAATGTAATGTCTGTATTATTAGATATTTTCTTTCGCTATATTGTGATATCTTTATGGCAATTACACCAGTAGTATCAGATACGGTATGCAGTGTTTCCTCTGTATTCAGCAGTGGCAGCATTAGCATTGTAATTTAGTCTATCATCTAAAACTAAAATAAATGTAGTCCAAATGGTTTAGATGTAATGATTTTTACTATGATTAAAAACATTTTAAGCATCACAGCTGCATAAAATTATACGGGAAACATTGGTATGTAATACATTATTTCAAATAAATACACAGACATCTGGTTGCAGTCAGTCTTTCCAAAGTGAAACATCACCTTTCAATATAAAATGTATTGAAAAGAGACATTGTTGAGTTAAGGTAAGGAGGTTTGTGACGAGATCGCACATTGGGACCCAGTGGTCGTTCATTCCCAGATTGCGTGCGGTCAGCGGGGGCCATGGTGTCAGGGGTCAGGGGTCAGGAACATGTGGACTTATCACAATGCAACCCCCATCAAAGAAAGTGACTGTGAAATCTGGACAAGGTGCAGTGTGAGGCATTACTCACCCGTTACTCGTCCAGTTTTAGAGAGAGATTAAATGAGCCCTGCTGGTCTTCCCTGTGGTCATGGGAGCTAAATACTGAGTGTGTCAATGAAACCTTTGGTATTCATAATGATGAGTTAGGTGATATTCATGCTACAAGCACACAGTTCAATTTCATTACTTTTCCATAGTTAACAATGAGATTAATTTAACTTATTTTTCTGTGGTATCCTGGAAAAACTGAATTATTACCTGGAAACAGACATTGTTTGAGATATTTTTTTTTGTATCATAGTCTCTTCATTTGTGGTTCAGATATTTAACACAACAGCTGTCCCATGACTATTTTTCTACTGCTGCGATAAATGCGGAGATAGTCTCGTAATTTCTACAACACTGGGCTGCGGGTCAGATCCTGAATTGGTCATATAGGACTGAACCAGTCCATGTTTTAAACACAGTGGCAAAGGCCTCAGGTAGGTCTCACCTCATCTGGTGACATGTTTTCTACCACAGGAGCTGAACCAGGGGCTGTAGGTAGAACTTTAAACTCTATCTACCTGTTGGCCTTCAGACATGTTTATTGCTCTTGGCTTTTAGTCAAGTTGACATGCTCTGAAGCAGATGCAAGGCTGACGGCTCTGCTAAATCACACACTTCCCTCCAACCCCCCAAAACCAGCAAAGAGCAGGTTGTGGAGAGGACAAACAATAAAGTCATCAGGTGTTCCTGCTGCATGAAAAATAGTGTGTTGATTTCTGGGAATGAGGACTGAGATGGCTTTTTTTATTCAATGCAGGTGGATTCCAAGAGGTGATGAAATTTGTATGAATATGGGGCAATTACAGTAAATGCTTTCGAAAGGAAAACTCATTGTCTGGATGAGAACCAGAGCTGTTCTAATAAGAAAGTGAAAGTTCAGCATTGAAGATTTTGTGGTTTAGAGTGAGAGTGCCACAGGTTCATATTATGTCTACACAAACAATTCAAATTTTATATTTCTTTCCAGTTGAATGCACTTTAACAAGTCTTTTGCATTTAAGTAATGTCATCCGCCCCCAATTAATAACCCCCTACTTGGAATAACTGAAACACTTAGCCATCAGTGCTGATGTTATGACTGTAATAGTATCATGGTCCATTATATTTATGTACCCTCTGCATGGACGGCATGTTAAACTCTGCTTTTTGTTGCTGTGTCTTGTAAGTGTAAACACACAGTTCATGCATGACTTATTACTGGGGTGAGTTTCTCCATTTAGACAAATAGCTCTAAATCGAGGGATCTCCTACCTCATAGTCACCACTTCCTCTCTCTGCTGATAATAACCAAAAAATGAGAGCTTTGCTTTCTCACACTCTGCCATATTAAATCCCGCTGACCTCTCCGTTAACCTTCCACCCTTCACTGAAGTCGATCCTTTCCTCATCCCCTCCTCCTCTTTCAATCCATCCACTGCCATCCCATCACTTCTCCCATTTCTTCCCTTCTTTTATAGCTCTTTCACTCACCCCACTCACCCCCACTCATCCTATATTACAGTCGTCTGAATGGTTTAATTGCTGGCCGGCTCCATGGACTCTTGTCGTCATAGCAACTGAGGATGACCCATGATGTGAGGGTGACAAGGATACGGTTGAGTGTTGAGGACATTCTTTCACCTCCACGCATGTCCGGACCACATACAACATGGAAGCCGGTGCACCAGAAGCTGCCCTGGGTTAAAGCACGGCCATGACCCTGCTGACCGAGCGCTTCTGTGTGGCCAAACCGGGGTCAGGGGTTCAGAGGAGAGGAGTGAAAGGTTAGGTAGGAGTGACAGAGAGCCAGTACACAGGCAACAGATCGATCTCCCCACTGAGGAAAACACGTCACTCTGATACTGGTCATGCTGTCATCAATCATCACTCACTTGAGCCACGTACTCCCTTCTCTCTCTCTATATGTTTCTCTCCACTCCTCTCTCTGAAACAGTTTCAGTTCAGTGGCTGCATCATGTCACGTAAAACATCTTGAGAAGTCTTTCTGCATTTTTATTTGTTTGGTTTAGAAACGTAATCGGATGTTTGAAATGGAGGAATGCTACAAAAATATATTGCAGTGTGTAGATTTAAAAGACACATTTATATCCACTTCCTTTCTGTTATTTTAAATCCCATGGCATAAATTAGTTGTCATTCTGTCACGATCAGAGGCCAACTGTTGTCACTCACAGCTTGTTAGCGCATACAGCTATACTTTGGACTCACTGAGAGTAATCAGAGAAAGTTCTCCCTGTGTGTCCTCTCAGGAGCCTGATGTGATTTACTTATGTGACAGGTGTGCATACCCACACACACACACACGTGTACACACACACACACACACACACACACACACACACACACACACACACACACACTGGACATGGTAATTATTACATAGAGATCTTTTTTTCCTCTCTCATTAAAGCAACAAGTTTGTGGATGCCAGAATAAACTACTTCTGAGTTTCTGTCATCAAATCTGTCCATTCTTATAATACCTCAGAGCATCAGCGGATGTACATTTGTTATACAGCAATTCACATTCATGGTTTGGGAATTAAAGCGTAGGCCAACATTCAGTTCACTGTGGGGTTTTGCAGCCGAACTACGACCCAGATGCTTATTCAATGTTTTCAAACCAATCTAATAATCAAGGTAACATATCCATCTCATTATAAGGTTTGACTCCACTTTCACTGCCTCTTTAGCATTGCGGGCCTCATACCAAAATTGAATAAAAACACTCCATTTGCTCTCTGGACACTACTTACAGTCTATATAAACTCAACCTGTTTCCCTGACACGTACCCATGTGTCCACTTGCACATACACAAGATGCAGAATCTGTGTGCATGCATGTCCATGTGTGTGTGTACATGCAAATATGTGCACTAGCAGCTGGAGCAATCTTTCTGCCCGGCTGTCCTTGGTTGAGGCCTCCTCTCCCTGGTATTATTGGGCAACCAGCTGTGGTTAGAAAAGCTCCACTGCATGGAAACACTTAACCAGGCTGAAGGATAGCCCTCACCCTGACCACCACCACACACACTCATAAAACACAGCCATATGTAAAGGATTGTGATGATGATGACTGGCTCTTTTGATATTCACTGTGAGGGTAGTGGGCATGACTAATGACATGGTGTTTATAATGTGGCGTGTAATAGGATGTGATTCCACTCTCTTAACCTGGGTCTTGAACTCAATCATCCAATTTATTAGCTGCAATGCCGCAGAGCCAGGAGTTGTAGAAGTCAGCCGTGGGATTATGGATTATATTATCAGTTGGGGAGGACTGTATACAGGACTGCAGGTTTTTGTTATTAGTGTCTCAACAGGGACAAAATATTCAGACTGACACTAGCCAGTTTCTTCCTTTCAAAGTAACTTCACTTTCTGGAATCTTCAACTCTCCCAAACGTCTGTTTGGCCAAATCCATGATGACCAGTCAAATATGAGCTGCAGTCTCTCTTGTCTGGATTCCAGTGGCCCAGTACCAATGGAAACACAAAACATAAAACTGTCTGTTTGGGCCTGTAAGGCTGGTTAATTCACTCCTTGTTCCTGGCCTTGACACACACACAAACACACACACACACACAAACTTACATACACGTTTGTACTAGTATACCTGTGAGAACCTTCATTGACGCTCATTCCTTAATCGCTAACTCTAACCATCACTCCCTCCACTACATGTCTAAACTTAATCTTTACCCTCAATCTAATCCTAAATCTAATGTTAACCTTAAATTACAAACAGAGACACAGACACTCACACACACACATACCGAATGAGAAGTGTTTTATGCGGTTAAGGTGTGGTTTCATCTGTTGACTTGTACTAGCAATAAACGGAAGGAGGCTGGTGCCAATTTTGATTAGAGAGACAAATTTATAGTGTGTTTGTTTAGCTCTTGCCTATATTTGCACTGAACTTACCTTATTTGGTTATGATACATGTGAACTATAACTGCATTTTTCTCTACTGAGCTACTCCCAAATGGAAAATATCAGGACTTTCCACTGGACTCCAAACAGACCCTCAGTGTGTTCTGTGACTGGAGGTCACCCAAAACCTGCAGGTCGGCTCTGTCCGTCCCCCTAGGTGCAGACACTGATATACAACAGTGTTTCCTCAGGAAGGAAAAACCTGCACTCCTCCTTCCATGTCCACTGTCATGATGCTCTTACAAGCGATTGTACTCTTCAGGTCTGCTGGGGATCAATGACTTCATCTTCTTCTCCTTCATCTTCTACCCCTCCTGTCTCTAAAGGAGGACCTCTGTCTCTGTGGATTACCTCACAAAATCTTTACAGGCAGGCCAGATTACCATTAAAGCTTTTCTTCTACTCCTGACCCAGGAGTAGAAGAAAGAAGGAAGAACTGAACAGCACATTTTTATGAGTAAGATTTGGATGTCATTAAAGAAACCTAGAACCATGTTATGAAACCATTTTTCTGTTTACAGTGAAATACTAAACCATCTTAGATATTATCATGGGGGCATGATCAGCCCTGTCACTAGGCTGTGAAAGGTGGTGACGATGCTAGAGGCCCACAGCTGCAGAGGGCCCATACAAATTCCAGTAGAATGAATGAATTCAATTTATTGTATAGATCCTGCAGAAAGGCATTTGATACTCCAGAATACAAAATAATAAACCCACAAATTATGCAATATGAAAGTAGTTTTCAGTTTGCTGCAGTTTTTATGTAAGTTGCCATTGTGCACTGTGAACGTACTTTGTGTGTTTTGGCTTGATTGCCTGGCTGTGGTTGGGAAAACCAAGTTCTTTTTAAGTTGTTTTACCACTGTGAAATGTGTAAATTCACTGTACTGTGTGCATAATGGCTGGGTTATGGTTGTGGTTGGTAAGACCAAGTTCTTTTTAAGTTGTTTTACCACTGTGAAGTGTGTAAATTCACTGTACTGTGTGCATAATGGCTGGGTTATGGCTGTGGTTGGTACGACTAAGTTTTGTTTTGTTTTTCTTATAAAGTTGCCACCGTGTAGTTTGTGTAAAATCAATGTGCTTTGTGTGTAATGGCTGGATTAAGGCTGTGATTGAAGCTAGATGTATTATAGGATATTTTTCATTGGCAATCAGATGTTTTGTTGAGAATATTGTGGCATTGGCCAAAACTTCCTTGCAGTCAGAGAGAGCTGTGCGCATTGGGTTTACTGTGCACAGTTTTGTCAGGTTTGATTCTTGGAATGACATTTTGACATTTGTGTAGTTTGCATTATATTGAAAGTGTGTAAAGCTATTTCTGGTTTTATCTCTATTCCCGGTGTGATATCTTTATTTAGTATCTGTTTGTATATGCCTGTGTTCCTTGGCTCTTTCACCACTGCTGCCATCAGCTAAAAGGAATCAGTGCTTATACTGCAAACCCCTGTATATCTGTTTGTGTGCAAACTCCAAAGTGATTGCCCTCTTCTTACTACATACAGCACTCCCTTACTTTCCCTCTGGAAGACAAAGTGTAAGGACAGTCCTGGCCCTGTTACTACTCAAGATAATAGCCCAGTATAAACACATCAGTACGTGTCTGACAGGGCACCTCTCACGTCATCCTCTTGTTGGCCTAAAAGAAATTCTCCACTCATCTGCAAGACTGCCCTCATGGTATTTGTCAGTATCAACAGAATTAGGTTGCTTCTGTGGATTACAGCTGTCTGTGAGCTGGTGAGAAGGAGGCGAGGACAGAGGGACGCAGGAGACTAAAAAACAAGCTTTGGCTCCTTTTAGGAGCCAAAGCTGAAGTCCACAGGATGATGAATATTGGCTCATTACAATATGCTGTCAGTTGAAGTGAAAGGACAGAGGATGATCAGCCAACATAATCACCATATGTACTGTTAGATGACCTCAGTGAATACATACATACAGCAGCTCAGTCATATTCTCTTATTGGATAGGATGTAAACCAGATGAGCAGTAACACAGCTGTACCTCAATTAAAACCTGAAACAGAGAGGATGTGGCAGGTTAACATTAGTTTTGGAAGATAAAATTGGAATGGTTTGGAATCATTAATTGTTTAATTATGCACCAGTGAATTTGGCCTCCATGTAACAGCTGACAAGCCAAACAACTGACATTAATATCACTCAACAGTAGCGGGCACGCACACACACACACACACACACATTTGCAAGCATTTTGTTTGACGCATGCAAACTGGACGTATCCCTGTTTTCCTCGGGACAGCCTCATCCAGCTCATTTGCATCCTGTGTGAACAAGAATCAAGACTTCTCACACTCAGCCAAGTCACACTCTGTCAATCAGAATTAAGTACATGTGAACATGGCTGTTGGATCGAATGTTGATAGTCTATGGTTAGCGCCAGTCAACACATTGCCTATATCCGGCTTTTTCACCCTCTTGTCACTGTATCTACATGCCTCAGTTCTGGGTCAAGCTATAGAGACTCAGAATAGTATAAGTATGATGTTATCACTTTATCCTGATTTGATTTTATACAGCGCTCTCTGTACACTATAATTCTGCCTTGACACTGTGGAGGGTCTGAAACACTGCAACACATATGCAGTACCTCATATGTTTGTATATAGCCTTTGTGGACTATGAGATACTAAACAGGGAGACATTACGTTGTTTTGTCCTCTCTGTCTGCCCATAACCTTCCATATGATTCATATACATTTCACAACAGCATATTTTGCCCCTCTCCATATCTGTACTCCTTCATCTCTTTGGGTGATGCTCCCAACCTCTTGACTGGGATCAGAGCAAAGGGAGTTTTTGTCTGGACAGTGTCAGGATGTAACCATCACACTGGGTGTACATGAATATGTCTATTGGCTTGTGACTATACACTGACCTTACAGCTGCCTTGTAGTAACAGCTCACAGCCGCTAGGTGGCTCTCTACATTTATGGATCGAATACCATTGGCCCATGGCAGGGCACACAGTTAATTAACTGTTTAAGAATGCATGTGAGGTGTTAATCGTCATCTTGCATGCAATTGTGCTTATATTTTTATGTTTTAAGAAAGATTCATAGTACTCAGTTGAAATTACTTCAGTCTTTGGGGGAGTGTACACAGCCCCCCCGTGGCCTTAGATAAAACAGCCTGTAGGAGGTGATTATGGAGAGAATGTCTGAGCAAGGCGATGGAGCAGGGTAATAAAGCTGCTGGTGTAATTAAGATTAGAGCTGTTTTCACTGGTTCTGACAAGCACCAGACGCCCACGCCGGACTGAGACGGGCTGGATGGGGAGGAAGGGGGAGGGAGAGAGTGAGAGAGGGCGGCACAGCGAGTCTCCAGTCCCATGCCCATGGGCACAGTGGAGCGAGGGGGAGTGTGAGAACAGTGTGATGAAGACGAGGAGGGCGAGGAGGTGTAATACCGGAATGATTAGCGGGTGAGATAAAGCGTGAGCAGGCAAGTGAAAGTCTGAGAAGAGGGTGAGAGGGCGTAGGGCATGCTGGGTAAATCTGAGCATTGAGAGGAGCTGTGGATGTGTCACAACCTCTGTCTGGAGCTGTACAGACCAAATGAAAACACGGAACTGTATTTATACTGTAACACTAGATTTACAGTCTCACTGGATGGCAATCAGTCACAATTACTTAAACCACTCCACCCTGTGGCATATCCTGGCGACTGCTACAAAACTCATTACACAGACTGGAAACGATCCCCTCAACATGTACAGTGGCTTATTATCATGAATTATGTTTTTCAGTAGATGGAGGGCTGTTTTTTTTCTGTCACCATGAAGGCCACCCATCCCAAACAAACATAAACACACAGCCCACTGTGGCCATGGCGGCAAGGCTCAGTTAACATGCACACTACTCTCTCTGCTAACATTCCTAACTCATGTATGTCTGGTTCATGTGCAAATAATAACCTACAGTCTAAATATACATATGATCTAATCAAGTTTTTATTCATTTTGTTTCTTTATTTATTAAAACAAATTAAGTGGGTGGTCAAAAATGTTGTATTTTTTCCCTCATTCAGCATTTTTCCCCATTCTGGAAATGCCAAGCAAAAGTAGCCTATACCTGTTGTGTATCACTTGTTTCATGGCATCACCTTTTAACAGAGTATGGCTAGTAGCCTAAGCACAAGTGTGTATTTCTGCATTGAATAATGGAAAAACACTACAAAATAGAAACACACTTACTGACTTAGTGTGTCTGATTTGTTTATCTTTCAGTACTTTAGATAGTAATTATTTATCTAGTCTCTGTATAAAGGACCTCTTTTACAGGGTTGTAAACCACATCATTAATTATAGGTTTATATCTTTCATCGTTTCACACCTAGTACTGACTAACAATGTTTTATCACAGCATAGCTCACATTCACTCACTTACACACATATACCACACATGCCACAAATAACCTGGAAGCTAAGCTGGAAACAAGTAAAACCGGTGTGAAAAAAAAACAAAAGTGTCTTTGTGAGAGTGTCTAAGGAGATTTAGTACAGCTTACTTTGGCCCCCAACAGGAGTCAGGGTGTGTATGTGAGCTCTCTGACTCTTTCCACTTGTTCCAATAGGTGGCTGCTCTGCCTGAACAGGGTTTCACCACAGCCAAACCTGCCTCTCCCCCCTCAACCGATTACGTCCGCACGCGCGCTGATGCTTTCGCGCGTTCATGTATGTGTGTGAAAGGGTCTTTGTTGGTGCTTGTAGCATTTTATCCCATCTCCATTGCATTTTTGGCTCTAAACACATTAAATTAAATTGCATACTCTAACTCGAACCGGCTACACATATTTCCCCTCCCCATCAAATGTGCAAACTGTAGTTTTCTGTTTATTGGTGCAAGATGTATTCTCACCCAAGCTGACCCAGTGGTAACCACTCGCTTTTAAAGTGGAAGCTGGATGTGCGACTGTGGCCTGTGTGAGAATAAAAAGTGGTTCTAGTGATCTGATTCATTTGAATTACAAGTATCACCCAAGTCCTCACAAGAAGGTACGTGGAATTAAGAGGAGGAAAGGCAAAAAAGAAGAAACAGAGAGGAGAGGATAAATGTGTCAGGTGGGAGAAAAGGTTATTACCTTCTGAAGGTCACCGGTCCGCTCTGCAGTTCAAGGGAGCCACTTGGTCCACACAAATTACCACTAATTCAGGATATGTGTGTGTGTTTGTGTGTGTGTGTGTTTCATATTCATTCCTTGCTGATCATTTTTAACCAGCTCCAATGACATGACTGTGTGATCTGGTACAAAAATGACCCTGAGCTGCACAGTTTCACCTTGGGTTACAGGGTGGAATGCTAAACCAGCTGAAGGTGGTATGGTGATTTTGTGTGTGTGTGTGTGTGTGTGTGTGTGTGTGTGTGTGTGTGTGTGTGTGTGTGTGTGTGAGAGAGTATGTGTGTGTGTGTGTGTGTGTGTGTGTTAGGCTGATTAGCAGCTATTGGAGCGACAGGGGCACTGAGTCACCGACCACTCTGAGGTAAACTCACCCGGTCTAAGAGGATCCACATCATGGCAGTCTATGAATTACCCGACTTTGGCTTTTTTAACCACTTCTATCCATCGAGCTAATAGTCAACTATGTGCCTAGAATGCTGCTTTAGCAACTAGTGCGTCACCGAGAGCCTTTTGAGGCACATTTAGTGGTAGGGGAAGTGGGAAGAATACATTTTTAGAAGAGAAGAGGGAAAAGTGTATTTTCTAGCATGGGGAACTCAGAGAGAGTGTGGTGGATTGTAGTGGAGTGCGCCTGCAGGATCCTTGGTATCTCTACAGCAACAGGTAAGGTAAAATATATAAAACAAACCCAAGATTAATTTGACAGTTGTCACTGACAGTTATAGGCCTGATAATAGCAGATGCACTGACTCCAGATCATCACTGTAATAAGTTCAAAGTCAACATAGCTATCACACAACGTAGCACTTGAGATTCAATCTAAATTTTAATATTTATTCTTTTAATAATTACAATCATTAAATAATATTTTACATTATAATATATAATCTAAAAATATTTTATATGTTATATTTATGTGTTATAACATTATAAAATAATATAAAACACATAAAATATATAAATTTTATGTGCTTTGTGGTGCTGGGTCCCGCTGCAGAGAGTTGATATGTGCAACTCTCCATCTGTTCCGATTCCATGTTAATCCCTCACCCTCAATTCAGATATAGTGTATTTGTGTTTGGCCAACTGTAGTCTTGACTTTCTCTCCAGAAAGAACACTAAGCCGTCTCTTGGCTAATATATACTGTACATAAAACCACGCTTAATCATGCCTAACCCTGCTCTCATTGCCCCTGTTCCTCTGTTTTACTGCCCCCAGAGGCAGCAGAGAGTCAGAAAGGCAGAGAATGCATGCAGCTCCCCCAGCTACACTAAATCTTCATGGGGGAAATAACTGTCTGGTTGCTGCCTCCCTCAAAGATATGGACCCCCCCTCCACTTAAATTCAAACAGATGCAGACACTGAACATTTACTGGGCGACATGTGCCTCGCGCCACACCAAACTGAAGTCTCTGTATCCTGCTGGGTTATTGGCTTATTTGATCACAAGTTGTTACACATTGGCACCTTCATGAGCTTTCAATGCACAGTTTGCATACTGTGTGTGTGCATGTATGTGTGTGTATCTTTGTCTCTGTGCCTGTGTCTCCACATGTCTATATGTCTGGCTGTGTCTGTGTCTGTGTGTGTTCTATAGACAGACATACATGCAGTGTGCACATATATGTTAATATCCAGTGGGTCTATAAGCAACGTTAATTCTTCTCACACTCTATAAACTCCCAGAAACCATTTAGCCACATTCCCCTGATTTAGCTCCAGTCCCTCTGGTGCAGATTCTATCTCTGGATTTCTGATAAATAGACCCGAGCAATTGCTTCCATATGTTAGTGGCAATCAGCCTTAGTTAACCATGCTTACCTCCTTCTACCTCCCAGCATAAAGTTTGGTTATCATAATGTACTCTCTTTTCTTATCTCCTCTCCCATTAAAATGGTAGCATTCAATGCATGTATCATTCAATGTGTTTTGCTGCCAGATTTAGGGGTCTTTGAACAATGTGAATTTGGTCAGTAGTTTTTTTTTATTATTTCAAGCATACTTTGAGGAGGCCTAGTGTGATAGCAATATAATATGATACTGTATTGATCCCCACAGGGCAATTCTCTATTCACTTCCCCCTCCACATGGAGATCAGAGGTCAGGGTCAGCTATAGGACAGTCAGTGTCTTGCTCAAGGACACTTCAGCAGAGTGGATTCTTGCTGACAAAGGGGCTTAAAGCCCAGCCTCCACACTCAGTACACCTCCCTGCTGCCCTCTTGTGTTATACTATCCATGCTGTAGTATATAAGACTACAACTGAAACAAATACTGTTGTGTATCATTCCTCACTTATAAACTCAATCACAGATAAGAGAGAGGATTATTAACTTACTGTGACATTTAGTGACCACATCACAAGTTGTGATGTTAGGCTGTCATGACTGGTAAAAAAAGAAGGTGGGTAAGCTATTACCACCAGTCTGTGATCACCATAAGGCAAACAACCACCAATAGAAAAAAGACTCAGTTGTGTCCCATCTTCATGTAACTTACATGTAACATACTATTTAGTATGATGTATGCTATGAATTTAGGGTCATACTAAGGTTAAAAAAGGTTTAGGTGGGTTTACCCCCTACTACATTACTGCCTGCCAGTAATACTTCCATGGCTTTCATTCTTAGCAAGAAAGTCATGAACTAAGTCTGACATCTGGTGGCCAGAATCTGCACAGTTTGGTGCTTACCAGTAAAATACATTAAGTAAAATACAGTAAAATGTGTCTCTATTGTCTCCTTTTCAGTGTTGTGTGCTGTGGGAGTGGAGACGCTACAGCAGGGAGAATTCCACAGCCTCGCCATCTACCTGCTGTAAGTGCCCTCATTGGCCACTTTCACATCGACTCTGATAAACTACGGTACTGCCTCAGGGAATCGAGCATAGCCTTTGATTGTTTCTGCAGTCTACCTTGAAATACAGTATATGTATTTAATCTACCAAAGCACTCCTAACTCTGGCCTACTTGGCCCTAACTGGTGAAATTCCAGAGTTACAAATTATAAATGGGACCGCCTGGATTTTAATATAGGAAAGAATGTGTGGCCCAAGGGCTGCTATAATACAATTACAGTACAGTAGCTGCCTAACTAACTACTCATAAACACACGCACACACTTGCACACATTCAAGGGGCCTACTGAAGGGTTTCAATGTTATATATCCATTTTGGGAAAAAAATTGCCACCTGATATTCATTAGGCAATATTGGAAAAACATAAATGATTCAGTCCTCAAAAATGTAACTATTTTATTGGCAAATGTCTTAAGATCACTTCTAACTTCAATATTAACCCATGTGCTTACTCTTCATGTCAGCAGTCAATATGGGAGTGTGGGTGTCATTTTTAAGAAAAAAAAAATGGATATCTAATTTTGGAATGGAACTCTTCGACTGCAAACATCAAATATGTTCATTGACACATTGGGAGTCAGTCAGAAGGATAAAGTGAGGTGGCAGAGGGCAAAAGGGAGCACAGAGTCGACTGAGGGGAGACCAGTCCTTATGATTATCTCTGTGGCTCACAGCCAAGCTCCCACAGAGCCACAGGAAAGCATCTCCCAGAGGAGAATAAAAATGCATGACTGTTTATTCCATCTCCACATGCACATGCACACACACACACACACACACACACACACACACACACACACACACACAACTGCACAAAACTCAGCAATAACCCCTCAGAGAGAGGGCAGTGTGGTTAGGATGGGTTGGCTTGGGAGCATTCCTCTGGTTCACAAGATTAGATGGTTATCAAAAAATGTAAGAGAGAGCATCCTCATATAGTGCAAAAGAGTCTTTTTCACTGAAATAGGCACAAAAGTCACATCTCTTTTGCACTATCTGAGGATGTTCCCTTCTCTTTATTGTATTTGTCACTCAGCCCTTTGAGCCTTCACTTCATACCCACTTTTTCATCCCTCCAAAAATTTCTAAAGTGCAATCTCCATAATCAAAAGAATCGGTGAACTATTTAAAACTATGAAAACTATTAAATATAGGAGATGTGTATGTTTCTGTGTATTTTATAAAGTATCACTGAGGCTGTACTAGTTCTGTCTGGCCCTAAACTTATATCTCCCACCAGAGTGTCATCTGTTGGCATAATGCTGTTTGAGCTGGCCTATTTCCTGGATACCCTCCTGTTCATGTGTCTGCCGTGAGTACACAACACTCATCTCTATTTTCTATTTTCCACATTGATAGTGTAGTATGGATACACATGGAGGGATGGGACTAAGCTCTAAGAGGACACTGGTGGGGAACACGCTCATTCTTTGCTCTTAGAGTCCCATCCAAACCACAAATGTTCATTTTTGAACCAGGTGTGAATGGGTGTAACTCTGTGAGTGTTGATGAAAAAAGAGCGCACATGCTCAGTCAGCTTTTCTTTAATAAATAGTCCAAAAAATCAAATCTAAACATCTAATTTCTACTTTGTTAGTATATCATGATGTGTGCCGTATCAGCATTCGCATGTCTTCACTGTCAATAGACAATAAAAAATTAAGAATGTGACTTTTTAGTGGGACAACAGGGATGAAGACAGATTGGTAGAATTGCTAGTGAAATTACCTACCTGTGTGTATGTAGGAAATAGTCTGTGTTTCAGTCTAAATCCTCCTCTTCTTCCCATCTCCCTCTGCAGCTGTCCTCCAGACTGGCAGGTGTTTGTGTTGTGGGGGAAGATGGCTCGCATTGGAGGCTTCCAGAAGTTCCTGTACTACTCCATCATGTCCGTGGTCTGCTTCCTGCACCCTGTGTTGGTGTGGCACGCTATTATCCCAGGTACAATGACACTGCCAGGTACTAGCTACAGCAAGCACTGATGATAACCACATGTATTGTTTCGATTCAGCATCGGAATAAGTTGTGAAAGTGCCACAGAAATGTCTTCTGGTTGCAGGAACCATGCTTCTGGTGACAGCCTTTTTCAACTTCATACTCAGTAAGAAAGCCAAGACCGAGTCTCCCAAAGGGCCGCAGGAGAGCTACACTGACCAAGGCCTGACCACGGTGTGTGTGACGGAGAGAGGAGGCTCTGACAGCAGCTTCTCCTTCCTCCACATGGTGGCAGGCAGGAGGGGGGCAGGCCTGGCTTTCACACCCAGAGACCGCTGCCTCGGGCTGGGCGAGAGAGGAGAGAGCATCCAGGCCATGCTGGAGCTGGAGCACACAGCAGCGGCACCGAAAGAGACTGAGAGGGAGAGGAGGAGGTGGAAAGAGAGGAGACAGGTGTGTTTCGCAGGTAGACAGGATCCTGTGGAGAGAGAGATGGACGAGCTGGACAGGTACTGTGAGCCAGAGCCAGAGACCACCTCAGACACCGCACCTATGATTACTGACTGACTGTCCCTCTGCGCTGAGGCCGGTAGCACGCGATGGACAGCATGTCTAATGCATTCATATTGACTAACACAGACTGTACAACTAGCTGGTGCCCCATTGTGACTGAATTTTAGCCTCCATCTGGAAATAACATCAAAACATTTCTGACCAGCTAAATAAGGATTTTCAGCATTTTTGAGTTTCGGTCCATCTGGTAATAAAGTACCATGTTTTAATGTGTTTAGAGGACCAACATATAAAGATTATTAGGAAAGATTTATCAAACAAATGTTTCCCTAATGTAGATATTTTAGATATTTTTTACTTGAAAAGTCTATTTGTGCAACTGAAAATTTGCATGTGTGACATCTGTTATGGAATATGTTAAACTGCATCTTGGGCTTCAAATGTGTCATTTCAAAGGAATTAAACTGTTTATACTTAAGTGTGCACATGTGGCTTTTTGTGTGACGGCCTGTTTTTTTCGAAGGCCGGTATTGATTGAAGTGCAGACATTAATACCAGGCAATCCAATCCAGTTATAGCAGCATACATTATTCATAAGGGAATAAATTAGATAAATCATTTCATTTTGAAACATCAGAGAAAAAAAATGTGCCGTACAGAGACTCCCTGCACATGACTGAGATAGGAAGCGCCTTTTTAAGCCACAGCTTGCAGGTGCTTGTGCTTGTCACATCCACGGCTCTCGGTTGTGTGTTTGTCATGTGTTGAAGCGGCTGTGAGCGGTGACCATGGTGACAGCACTCTGGGAGAAGCGCTCATGTTGTTGTGGTGATGAGAAAAACAACATCTGATCACCCACTGTAGTGCCACCATAGGCCTATATTGCACCAAATCCAATATCATAATCAACATAACTGATGTAAGACATAATTAGAAGCAATTAGAATAAGTACAACAGGGATGTATTAATAATGTGTCATACAGTATGCCTTTATAATATTAATAAGGTGAATGAATCAGAACAAGCTACGCACACTAATAGAGCTATTCACTTTCCCAAGCAATATAAATTACCCTGTGATTAGCATATTTGTGATACAATATGCTAATTTAAAAGCAACTATTAAAAGCGTGTATATCCATTTCATTTGTTTGTCCTTTGTTTTCTCCACGCTACAAAGGATACATCTCTCCGTACAGACGTTCCTCTTTTGTTCTGGTCATAAATCAATACTGTTTTTTCTGTCTTACACACGCAGACATACACTCATACACACACACACACACACACACACACACACACACGCACACACACTGTATTTTCCAGTCCTTTGTTCACTGAACTGTAGATATAATATTGTATGTAGCCTTAAGAGGCAATCTCTCTCCAGCATCAAAGCTAAGGAGAGAATCAATAGAGGCAGAGAAACCCATTCATCACACGGCACCTAACTGCACTCTGGTTCCAGACAGCAGACACACACACACACACACACACATATATATATATATATATATATATATATATATATATATACACTGTATATATATATACAATGTTGGTTAGACAAGGGTGTGTAATTCTACACATTTGACACAAAATATATACCCAGCAGCTATAGGCTATTGTATATTCGTTCAGCTTTTTAAAAATTATTTGAGGTTTGCTGTGCGATGTGGCAAAGCCATGACATGTGAACCAAGTCAGGAGGGATGAGACGTTCTGGTGCTTTATGGAGAGAACAGGGGCTCTTTGTCCACTAAAGGGCTGCAAGCTGGCCCATAACCCTGAGCTGTATTGTCCGCTCCACAATGAGCCTGGTCAATTACCAAGCGACTGACCCAATAATAAACTGAGGAGAGGAGAGGAGAGGAGATCATTGTTTCCATTCTGCTTCCATAAATGTCCCAACAACTTGGGATATTCTTTGTCATACCCATATCCTCTAGAATGAACTGTTCTCTGTGGGGGAAGTTATTCAGCTGTTGGAACAACTTACTTCCTCTGAGAGAGAGAGAGAGAGAGAGAGAGAGAGAGAGAGAGAGAGAGAGAGAGAGAGAGAGAGAGAGAGAGAGAGAGAGAGAGAGAGAGAGAGAGAGAGAGAGAGAGAGAGAGAGAGAGAGAGACTTCCTAAACCTCTGTTACCACCCTACCGTAGTTTCCTAGATGGTAGATCCAGGCTCAAAAACAGGATGGGTGAAATAAATCTTGATAGGTCACAGTGGCTTCCTCCTTTCCATGTCTGACATACTGCTGGGCTGGAAAAAAATAAGGAGGTGATTTTGTTCTGGCTGTCTTTTGGAAATTAGATTTTCTTATCACTGCATATGGGAGAGCACAAGAAAAGACGTTGATGATTGAGTCTATTTTTCTTCATTAATGGCATTCATTTTACATAGGCTATATTTTGAGTGGCTAAATACTTGCATAGAAGAAAATATTTTCAGTCTCCAAAATAAATTTCAAATGAATATAATTTATATGAATGTACAAATATTATTTTTTTTGCCCAGTTTTTGTATTTCTATTTTGAAACATACTAAACATATTCTGAAGTAGCCTATATGCGAGTTTTTTTTCAGTATGGGTTGAATTAGTTGAAATGAGTTTTAATCCAGGCATGGTCTTTGACTGGATTTTTCAGATTTTTCACAATGGTGGTTAACACATTGCTGTGAGTAATGTGAGGCAAAGCCGCTGATGGCATATAGCGCACAGAGGCACCTTGATGAAGGAGAGGTATGCAACCCTGACTCTGTATGACCCGCCCACGCTCAACACTGATTGGCTGCGGTTTATCAGTGTGTCCTTCTGTTGGGTTACTCTGCTGTCATTTAATCTCGCAGCGTGCAGAATACCGCAGGGTCACGGAGGTATGAAGACTGATAAACGATAAGTGGAATACAGCGCTCGTGGATGTAAGGGCTTTGGAACCAGGGAGGGGGACGCACTCGGCTGTGGTAAGATCTTTCCCTCGTCCAAAAGAGAATTACTTTATTGTAGGACCGTTTTTACCAAACGATCAGGAGGCGTTAGGCACTTCTGTTATGTAGGTTATTGTAGCGTGGTCCGACCGCGCGCTTGAGAAAAACCTGAAGCAAAATAATGTCCCGGTGTCACTGTATGTCCTGAAGTTGGATGCAGGCTACTCATGGAAAGCATATGGGTACATTCAGTGTTATGCATTTATGAAATAATAGTCCATTGCTGAGTAGACTTAAAAACTTTCTTCTGGTCAGCTCTCCTCTGTTGCGCCCTTATGCTCCCGTTATACACTTCCATTAGGTGCAATATATGTTGATAGTAGTCTACAGTTTTAAGTCATTTGCTGTTAAATGATAATCATGTTTTTCTTTAAGTCAGCGTTAGGCTCGCAATTCAGACTCTCAATTCGTGGAGAGCTTTTGCCAATTGTGCATTATTTGGAGCTCTCCAGCTGGACATTTTACGCATGGGAATGGATTGCTTACGGGCGCAGCTGCATGTGTGGGTGCGATAATTGGATATGAATCTCGCGATGATCAAATCAATTAGCAGCCCCGCAGTGAAGGTTCTTTGTCCACCGAGGGAGCTTCACGATATCAGAGACACACTGCGTATTGCGCATCAGTTCAAATCGAGGAGAGGAGAGGAGAGGAGAGGAGAGGAGAGGAGGAGTCCAGATCCAGATCCAAATCTAGATTATGTACATTTACTTAACAATATCTGAGCATCACCCACACTTCACAGTGACCCCTATTTGTCTTTGTACAGCCATAAGCCTTTGCTCTATCTCCTGTGCAGCCATGTGCAGTGGTTGAATAATTCATAATAATGGTGACAGACTGGAATCCTTTAACTTATGGAATATTTATGCACCCATTATTATGTATGAATATGTATGAGAGATAGACTGACCATCCTGGATCCCATTATTCACCTACTTTGTCAGCAGTTTCACGGGATGAAGGAGGATGGGCAAGGATCTGACATTGGTTCTTGAACAATGAATATTTTTAAAGAGAGAGAGTAGTCTGAGTCCAGGCAGACCAAAAAAAAAGGGGGGGGTTCTAATAGGTTATAGTAATTCCCCTGAGCAATAAATATTTTAATATTTTTCTGGTAGAATATGGACAAGTCTATGAAGTCCATCATTTACTTGTACTTCCATAGGCCTGCTTCATCTAGAGCAGTGTAGAGCAGCTGTGTGAGGTCAGGCTGAGGGGAAGCAGCCCGGGACATGCAGGAGATCTATACAGTGAAACGCAGTTAAAGTGGAAATCCACTAGGAAGATTCTTTTTTTTAAGCAACATCTTTGATGCTATTGCTGTGTTGTTTTTGCACTGCATTTTCCAGAGATCACCTGTCAATTAAACAGTGTGCCCAGTACTGACATCTTTTTCCTTGGATTTTCTGTTGATGAAGTTTGAGTTTCTGTAGGTGACGCTCTTTTCTTTGCCTGTTGAGTCATGGTTGCTATCGCTGTGCATGCTAACCACCCAGTTTTCCTATTTATTCCAAACAAACTGTTGCTGCTGCAGGAAATGTGAAACGCATCACTTCCTGTGCACTAGAGGATTTTCCTGGGAAAGACCTACCAGACACCTGGTATTTAGAAAAGCACATGTAAAAGCTTTTATGAACTGGGTAAAGGTTGAATCACGACTATGTATCAGTCAGCACACATTATGGATTGCCCCAACTGTGTGTATCCAGTGAAATCTCTCCCTTCTCTGTCATGTATATGACCAAATGATGCTGTGGAACTAACTGAGGTCCCAACCAATACCTTTAAGTAATTAGTAAAGTGGAGAAAGGAAAAGCTAATGCTGAAACACCTAACTATCCTGCACACAGTACCTGTGAATTGTAACAGTGTCTGTTGCTGTTTGGACCATAACTGACTGAGACTGAGCTGTGGTGCCACGCTCTGCAGGTCTGAGGAAGTTCAACGTACTTCATGGTTCGGACACTAGGTGGCAGCAGCATCGCATCAACATTATGGCTACACTGATAAAGTGATAGATTAGATATGTTATAATGAAATATTCATATGTAAATCACCAACATCACTTCACAGTATACAATATATTATAGATACAAGACAGAATTTTTATTTATTTTTCTTCCTGTTCGTATGATCTGTTCATTCTTAATGTAAATCTTGAAGGTTCTTTCTTTCTTTCTTTCTTTCTTTCTATCTTTCTTTCTATCTTTCTTTCTTTTACTCATTCTCAATGTAAATCTAGAAGGGATTTCTTTTTTCTTTCTTTCTTTCTTTCTTTCTTTCTTTCTTTCTTTCTGCCTCTATCTATCTATCTATCTATCTATCTATCTATCTATCTATCTATCTATCTATCTATCTTTCTGCCTTTCTTTCTTTTTCTCATTCTCAATATAAATCTTGAAGGGGTTTCTTTTGTTCACATGCCAGCCAAGTAGAAATCCTGGGAGCTCCTGACATCTCCTCCTAACCACTTTCCCCTCTCTAATCCCCAACCCAGCATGCAGGGCAATAATGTTTGACTTCAAAAGCTCCATCCAGTTTTTACTGCAGTCGGCAGCAGGGTAGATCCCAGATAAAGTCCCCTAAATTCCCCTGCCTGGACTTTGACAAAAGGAATCTTGTTGAGCAAATCACTTTCACTTTCCATTTTACACCAACGTGTGCTCTCACATATTGAGTGAAAGTAATGGGATCAAATAGCAAATAACATCCAATCACCACTGGAAAGAAAAACAGGTTGGCGCACGCCTTGCATGGCTATCAAATTTCTATTGCCCACGCCAATTTAGGTGCAAGGTAAAAGCAGGACCAATCATATTGTGTGATATGTGTGTGTGCATGTGTGTGTGCGTGTTTTCTTGGGATCTATCCTGGTCACATGTCTTACAGGAAATCTCAGAGTTGCTGTGAAGCGGGATGAATATCTTACAACGACTCTCTCACTTTCCATGGATCATTCTCTGCTCATCTGGCCGTCTCTGTCTCAGTGGCTTGTGTAACCCCAACAGTGGTAGATAAAAGTCTCAACTATTACAGGCTGTGATATGTACCATGACAAAATTACTGGTATTGTGTTTTAGAAAAAAAAAACACTTAAATATAGCGTCACACCAAGTGGTCTCCTTGGTATATTTTCCAGTAGAGTGCCATGGAAGGATTACTGTGCATTCACATTAGAGTACAACACACAGTTTAAGATATTTGTGCAGATGTTTTGAGTGAGATGTGTTTACTTTGTGCCTGGCGCTGACTCATGTCCTGTTATTTATTAACTAAAGCTGAGGTTCTGCAGTGAGTGACCTCTCATATCCTGTCAAGGAAGTAATCACATCTTTCCCATCCTTCAGTTCAGAAGAGAAGCTGGAATTCATGCATGAATAAATAGCCATGCCATTGTTTTGATATACAGTATTTATTAAAAAATATCAGCATTCGAAAAAAAAATGCCCAAATGCATATAAAAAAATAAATAACCAGGGAAGTCACTTCAGTCAGCTTTTCCAGCTGTACACAGAACACCATATAAACAATATATTGACCATTTAACAGTGTTTAAAATTACTCTATATTAACACTTATAAAATTGAGAGCCTCCAGGGCTTTTTGATCATCATCTTAGTCATTTACACAGAAAAAATAAAACATGGCCTGCAGAGAGAGTTTGACTCATATAGTGTAGGAGAGCTTAACGCCCGAGCTACGCAGTGTTGAGGAAAAGAAAATGATGATAGCGTGCTGTTTTCTCCAACAGTCACTGGCAGCCCGGTTATCAGTCTGGGGTTAAGGGTCCACAGTGGGGCAGGAAGAGGGATCCACAGACTGCTCTCCATGCAGTAGCATTGCATTGTTCTTCTGGCCATTTGCCTAGGAGGAGTTTGAGGATGCGGTCCTCCTGTTGTGACCCCTGTTCCTCTGTCGAGAGCGCTGGCGCTGATTGCCTCTCCTCCTCCTCTTCAGGCACAGCCTCACATCACGACCCAACTTGGTGGCCCTGGAAAACACATACAGAAGCACAGCATTTAGCCCAGCCCCCAAATTCGGGTCCCAATACAAAACCAGTTCGTCACTGAGTTAGTGGGAACTCTTTTCAGTAGTTAACAGCAAAGGTTCATACAGGACTATAGCAACAACACCCAAGAGGACGATCTTCAAAGTGATTATGATTACAATGGTGATAGCAGTATGATCACTTTTACGATCACTTCTATTAAACAGTAACCAACATGTACTGTCCGAAAAGCTTTCTTCAAAGTAGTAGCCTACATAAGCGCAGGAAAAATCAATAAAGATTAGAACTAGCTGCCTGGTTACCACAAGAGTTGGCATGGCAACCAGTAAGACACGATTAGCTGTGCTTTATGGGAATTATCAAGGTGTTTGGAACGCTCCCTGCGATCTGTAGACATCTGTTGTACTGTATAATAGAATATTGCTGTTGTGGTGTGATAACCTGTTAACTACAATTTAGATGATTTTCATATTTTATATTCAATTGAAGGATTACATGCTCCTCCCTTTAAAAACTCCATTGAATAAACTCAAAAATACATGGTGGTCAATCTGAAAAATTGACATTTGGGAGATGAGGTTTTTACCTGACAATATATGTGTAGCCTACTGTATGTCTCACTGTATTGATCATGTCTCTCACCTGTTCCAGCAGCGAATCAGCTGTTTCCCCATTGGTGACTCTGGATTCAAACACACTGGCTCACTGTTCTTCTTCAGTGTCACTCTGAAATACACATGTAAACCCATACATTTAGTCACACTCCACTTTATGTGTGTGTGCATATGTGTGTGTGTGTGTGTGTGAGTGTGTGTGTGGGAGGTGGGGGTTAGGATCCCATACTCACATGACTGTGTTTTTGTCACAGTTGGGGTTTTTGAGGAAGACTGTGAGGTCTTTCAGAGGCCCTCTGACAGCATTTTGAGTCTCTGGACACAAACACCTTCCCGGGACAAACGTGCTGTCTGACTCTCGCACTATACATAGACACATTAACAGGATTAGAGTTAACTCAATACAGTGCAAGAAAAGCAGACATCACACTTCAGATTCACACGATCCCGTAGGATTTCGCCTAATTAAAGTGACAATCCCCACATTCATCCAGATTTTACTAAAGAAAGATAGGAAGAAACAGATAGATCCATACATGGATATATACACAGATGGATAAAAAAAGATTCTTACCTGTGATCAGCACACAGCAGAAGCCCAGGAAAGCGAGCTGACAGACTGACCGAAGATAAAGCTTCATACTGGAGGCAAGCTGAGCGTTGACACTGAGCCGTAAGCCACATGTGGCTGTTTTATACCTCATGCCCCTCCCCACGCACGCACAGAGCTGGGCTTTCCAAACTACCAGGAAATTCCCCAGTCACTTTCCTTCTGGAGTCAGGATACAGGGATCAAGGCAATCAGGGCCAGCCATTCTTGTGTGTTTGTGGCAAAAAGACTTAACACCTTGAAGGACACACTATGACTAATATGTTTCTCTTTTCACTGTGCATTGATTTTAGGAGATAGAAGTGACACAGTAACTTTGCAGAATTTGACAGTAACTTTGCAGAATTTGAAGTTTGTGAGAACTCTTGATTTTCTCGAGTTGATTAGCAGTGTATGAGTAGTTGGCCTCAGTAGAAGGATTAATTTTTGATTCACTGTGCCCACAGTGTCTTCTTCCTGGCTTTGTCCTAACATGTATCCTTTATCAGTCCCTTGGCGCTGTGTCAACATGGACATGTGATTTCTCCTAATTCCTCACTGCTGCTTTTGATATAAGAGCCACTGGTTCAGCAGGTCTTCCATTAAAAGCCTTCCCAACCCTGCAATTTCCATCAAACATGAAACCTGACAGCATCATAACATTATGTGTTTATTTGTTTGTTTGTTGGTTTGTTTTTTCATATGGATGTCCATCATCTTTTAAATGTATGCCCAAATGAATCTCCCCTCTGGGAAAAGTTTACCTGTACCCGAACATGATCATTATATATAGTCATTAGTTAAGATTATGCATTCCTGTGTGATTTGCCTCACATTACCGATATAACTCAAACATGATGTTCATATTAATGATTGTCTCTCTTGTGTTTTCATGCCCCAGCTCTGCTCTCGTCAGAATGGGTGAGGGTCAGACCTACGTGAAGCTCAGTGAAGAGAAGCTCATAGCCAAGTAAGTCCTGGTGTATTTACTCTGTCAATAATTGCGTATAATGAAGCACATTGGTGATTACAAGCAGTGCATGTAATTAGCATCTATGCATGTGAGCTAATCTATCCTTGGTGGTCTTGTGTTCATACGCAGGTCTGACGTCTTGTCGCTGCTCAGAACCTACAACTGCTACCATGAAGGGAAAAACTTCCAGCTGAGAACCCGCGAGGTAAGACAAGCCCTGCCACAGACTTTTCACCTGCCAGGAGATTGTGGTGGAGGTGGTGGCGGAGGAAGTCAAGAGAGAGAGTTAATGGACAGTTGGATTGTGGTGAGACAACACAGAGGCTTGGCGTTGTGTTTGGCTGTTCTGGATTACTGGATTACTGGCATTGTAAAATGGGTCGGGCACGTGACAAAGCTGGAAACAGTTAAACCGGCACTGTCATTCTCTGGCAGATAATGAAGACAAAAATCTTAGACTTGACACATGTAGTGGCAGTTCCAAGCACAGACCTGAGAGTCCTGGGTTGTTTTCCAACTGGCCATAAGCACAAGTAAACCACAAAAAGCCCCTTTTCCCTCAAGTTGGAAATGGATGTGGAAAGAGAGGGAGAGTTCCAGATTTCAGTCACATACACTAACTGCTTCGCAAAGCAGTTCGACCATAAATGTTTTTCTGTTGTGGTATAAATGACTGATGTTGTAAAGCTGTATGCAGGAGCAAGGTTATTTGTTTGATAATTATTCTATGGGTTTCATGGTTGGGAGTTTCCCCTTAAGAATGTGTGGTCACCAGGATTGAGGGTCCTTGTTGGCTTGTGTGTGTGTGTGTGTGTGTGTGTGTGTGTGTGTGTGTGTGTGTGTGTGTGTGTGTGTCTGTATGAATACTCATGCATGTTCTCTGCCATGTTAGGTCTGTGACTATGTGGGGGATTTTCCAGGAAGGAGACAATCTAATGAGACTTGTGAGAGGGACAAGAGGGACAGACCCTGAGCATCCAGCTGTTCACACACACACACACACACACACACACAATAGAGGAACCAAAGACCAGAACACTGACCTAATGTTGTAGCCAAGAATAAGGATACAATCTAGAGATTATGAGCCTTTTTAAAAAAGACCATTTGTACTCAACATTGATATAACAGTGCCTCATCTTTTAACAGTGCCTCTTGTTTTTGCCAGTCAGTTTATGTAATTCGACCAAAAATATGTAGCACTGCTGGAATGACTAAACAAATCTAATAAACAAAGTATAATAGGAAAGATCTGTTGCTTAACAGATCTGAATTGTTTCTCCTAAACCCTTCTTAGGAGCAGTAAAGAGATGCACATGAGAATATACATCTGCATTAAGTGTAAGAAGTGCTCAAGACAAATAAGAAAAGCATGATATCTCATTTGTAGATGGCCACACTCACAGATTTCTGATATGTTTCTCCTTACTGACCCATTAGAAAATAGAGTGAGTGCATGTTAAGACATGTGAGAAAAAAAATGTTAAGTGTACTATATGTACCAGAGTGAAACAGTCCATGGGTTGTTTCTCAGGAGCAGAGTTTCAGAAGTATGAGAAAATAATCTCAAAATCTCACACTGATTCAAAGTGAAACACCTCTATGTCTAGGAGAAGTAAATGAGAGGAAGAGGGGATCTTATTTATGATATCGCTTTCCTCTGGGCATATGTTTTTCACTTGCTCTAATGATTCATGCTTACCATGAAATACTGACCTTATTTCATCTGATAGTCTAACCTCATTTACCAGATTTAGTTAGCCCATAGATTACTCAACGTTGACTCACCAGACTTTTGGTGGATGCAGGGGACAAAACATTAGTCAGCAGGAACATACTTTGGTTGGAAGTTGGCGTAAGACATTTGGAATCCAACTAATCTGAGCTCCAAAGATTGTATGGAGAGCGTGTGAACGGGTTTCATCATCATTCCCAGAAAGAGGTTCAGCGTGAACATACCTGACATGTCTAAGTAGGCTAGTTAGTGTTGTTGTTGCATTATTATTCAGACTCAGGCAAACTGGTTCTGTGTGAAAAAGCAAGAGGAAGAGGAGGTGGGGCGGGCACAAGGACTTGTAAATGTTGTTTTAAGCTCATGTGTGATCATGCTGCTCTGCAGGTGTAGTCAGGTCAGTCAGTCATCTGTGTTAGTCATGGTATGGAGATACATGTCAGGTGGTTGACTCAGAAGTTTAGTGCCATCCACACAGAATTAGTCAGACATTTGTTGGGAGAAAGCTTGGCATAAGCTCTAAAATATGCATTTGTGGACCATGAGTACTACAGTTTAAAGTGATGCAGTGTTGGTGATGATGTGACACTTTATTGATCCCTGTGAGGAAATTCTCTCTTCACTGTCTTCACTTCTCAACCTTCGTGAACCTTTTTGGCTCATCACCCCTTAAACGAAATGTTGCCTACTTGCGAACCCTGTCACAGGCTGCATATGCAGAGTGGTGAACAGTTTAACCAAAAAATGATTTTCTCTATTTTCTCTCTTCAGGTTGTTTCATTTGATTATCAGAGGAGGCCTAGAGGCTTAAAACTATTTAGTATTTCACCAGAAAAAAGAAAAAAATTAGAAAGATACACATTATAATGAATTTGTACAATAGAAATATGTTTTTCCTATCCCATAAATTATTTTGTGACCCCCCAAAATTATGTCACGATCCCCTGGGGGATCCTGACTCCCAGGTTTATAACCACTGAACTAGACAGCAGCTTTCTAGGAGCTGGTAGGGGTTCACTGATTTGCTTTTTGCACTTCAGCAGGGCAGACGCTTGCTGACGGTGCTGTGAACCCAGGACCTCCCGGTCTCGCAAACTAGTGAACCACCCTGTCACCCCAAATGTGGTGATTGATTATCATGTGATAATGTCGGTAGTGTGATTAATGATACACCAGATTTCAGTCGAATGCCAGTTAGACTTGGACTGAGCAAAAGGTGTGTGTGGTTAAATGTGTTGCCTCTGCTAGTCTGCTGTAATAAATTGTCTCATATCATTGTCTCTGTGCATGCAGCCCCCTCTGGTGGTCGTTGTAGCTAACTGTAGTTTACAGAGGCCACGTGCTGCAGTACCACTTACTACCAAAAGAGGGCAATGGAGTGCTTTGCTTTGCCTGCAGCTAATAATCACTAGTCTGCGGACAAGTAAAGACAAAACTGTGGCATCTTCATTTCCAGCTAAATCCGGCTCATTTCTTTCATAATGTAATGTGTTTTATTTTGTGGCTCAAAAGTTTGTTACCTACTCAAAACACAGTCATGTTCTGGAGTAACTCTAGTCTAAAGAAACAGAGCAATGAATAAACATTTTCATATTTGTTTTATTTATTAATTAATTAATTTTATTTATTATTAAAAACAACATACATTTTCACAAAACAATAAGACATGTAAACATGGAGACATGAGTCCTTAGTGCATAGAAATAAATATATCCTCAGCTCTCCGAGAGCCTCACTCTGGTCCCACCATGTGGTATTTGTAATCCTTTGTGGTGTTGCCACATTCATAAACAGAGCGGGTAAATCCACTGTGTGTGTTTATGAGGTACTCCACCAAAGTACGTACAGAGCTTCATTTAGTTTATCCCCCTTCAAGTCCTCATCTGTGACTGTCCAAACAGCCAGTCCACAGGGTCTGCGCCCCTGCAGTCTCGCTCCCTGCCCATCCTCACAGAGAACTCCTCTGTGTTTAGGCTGAGGGAGGAGGGTTTGGAAGTCCTTAGGGTGCGAGGAGATCCACGAGGCAGCGACACAGAAACAGAGAGCTTCATTTGGGTCTTGGAGAAATGCCGTAGCCTGGGCGACCTCTGGAGCCGGACGGGGCCACAGCTGGGGGCCTCCACAGGACGGGCAAGAGCCTGGATACTGGTCATGTAGTCCTCTAGTGACTGGGAGCTCTGGGTTGACTGGGAGGAGGAGGGGTGGACTGGGACACCCTGTGAAACGGAGTCCTCTAGCGTCTCGGTAATGGTGGGTAAAAGAGCCAGGGATAGCAGCAACTGTCTGCGCTTCATGCTGCTGGGACAGAGGAAAAACAAAAGCGTTAGAGCGGAACCAGGACTGAAAAAATCTCAAGGCTGCAGTTCTTTCTCTAAAGGCTTCAGTTAGATCCAGTTAACAAAACAATGAACTAACAAACAAATGGAAATCTGGAGAGTGATTTTAGGTAGTTTAGTTAAAAAGTCAAATCTTGCATCTGTTCATTTGCTGTTTTGACTGTTGTCATTATGCTGTCAAAAGCTTTTTTCATGTTTATTTATCTTGAATATAAAATATTTTGATAAACTGTAATAATTTTAAAGTTATGTAATTGTACATAACCCTCTCTATTTAAAGTGATTGTGTGAATCACAATTAAAGCATATCAGAAATATTTAAGATGAAAACCATTCTAATAATACACAGAAATCTACTTCATAGTGAATCTGTAGTGTTGCTGCAGTTCCTTTAAAAGTAACTCCTGAAACTGCTAAATTGTAAACTCCATATTAAAGACTATACAGTGTCTAATGCAAGGTTAGTTTTTGTCTAAAACCAGGAAGGTATACAGATAAGAAGCACTCTCACCTTTGCTGCTTGACTTGTTGGTCCGACAGGCAGTGTGTGAAACAGAGTGATGTTAAGTCTGCTGAGTGAGTATTCTGGGACCGGAGTGTGGAGCCAGGCTTTATATACAGGCACGCTGCAGCACAGAGATAAGCCCACACTGAGGCTACTAAATATAGCCCTGCTGACCTTGTTCCCTTCTGTGTAAATGTGTGTGTGTGTGTGTGTGTGTGTGTGTGTGTGTGAGTGTGTGTGTTCAGGAAACTCAGGAGTGGTGGGTTAGCGAGGTTCAGTTGTGCAGCTGCTCTGAATGTTTATATTCCAGAAACAATGAAGCCCTGGGAGCAATCACATAGACATTGTCTCACCCACCTCTCGTCCCACACACACACACACACACACACACACCCAACACCCCACCCACCTCTCTTTCTCTCTTTCTTTCTGACTGGCCTCTCTGTATTTGAATGGTTGTTATGTGATTCTAAACGCATTATGGCTCTGTAACAAGAACAGATTGCTTTCATCCACAGGAAAATATCTCTTTCAGCAATTTGCCCATTTCAACTCTTTTGATCCCTTCGTTGTAATAACCATTACACTGGAAAGAGATACAACCATAAATTATCCACACAGAATAAACCAGCCTCATAGTGTTTATTAGCAAGCTATGAAGATAAAAGGCAAGGCAGAGGGCAGCCCATGCTGCTTAAATAATTAGTTTAGATCCATAAGCTGTTCATGTACAAATCACATGGCTTTTTGCTCCACAGACTCATCAGCAGTCTGAGCTTATCATGTCACCTGCCAACGTGCAGACTGTGTGTGTGTCCTCAGATAGTGTATATAATGCCATGAGCTGATTAGACAGACTGGAATGATGTGTGTGTGTGTGTGTGTGTGTGTGTGTGTGTGTGTGTGTGTGGTTTGCTGAATGTCTACTCAACATCTACATCTACACATCTTATCGCACACGTGTGTGTGTGTGTGTGTGTGTGTGTGTGTGTGTGTGTGTGTGTGTGTGTGTGTCTTTTCATGGGAATTTGATTAATTTGTCGGGTTTCATGCAAAAACTCTTATAATCTGAAATGCTTTCTTTCTCTGTGAAAGATTGATGCATGGATCAAACAGTGTTGTCATCAGTGGAATCTGGGTTATAGGCTATATTGTATGCATGAGGCATGAAATCAGACATAGTGATGATTTAGAAAGCTATTGTAGACAAATGGAACTGTATCATTTGATTTACTACAGCATTCACATGACAATCTATATGATTGTCACAGTTGTGGTGTGGTATCTGAGGCTAAGATTTTGCTACTGTTTTAGCTGTGCTGTCTGCACTCTGAAAGAGCCAACATGGCCTAAGATGATTTTTTTTACATTGAGAAAACAACTTCAACTTTCAGATTTGAATATTCATAGAGACTGATGCTGCACACATTTTGTTTATGTTTTAGACCACATAGTTTGCACGTCGTCTTCTAAATTTAGAGTTTCACTTTGTGACATAAAAAAACGCCGCTCTGCGTGTACGTGACCTGAAGCAGCCACGGCTCTGTGACTCATTATCGCTGCTTTCTGAGACGTGACTTCACCCCTGTACAGCAGGGTGGGACAGACCTGACTGGGTTTTCTCTAAGATGAGAGGGTCCAGTCTGTAGCTGTGAGCGGCTGGTCCTGCACGTACACCTGACATGGAACCACTATGGCGGGCTGCCAGCAGGATATCCGCTCTGACCAGGAGTGCTGATTATTATTGTTGTGTGCGTGTGTGTGTGTGTGTGTGTGTGTGTGTGTGTGTGTCTGTGTGTGTAGGATGATGGAGAACTCATCCTCGAGGGGTTGCTGAATATCTACTGGGGTCTGCGTCGACCAATCAGACTCCAGATGCACGATGACAACGAAAGATTTCGTTACTCTGCCACAGGACTCAACCGGTACAGATGCCTTTGTATGCTTTACACACAAAGTCAGAATAAGTAATCATGAAGGTTGCACACTTCTCTCCATATGAAAACATTTATTTTAGATCACCAACATGTTTCAGCATTATGCCTTCTTCAGGGTGTCATGAAAGTGAAAATTCACCTGGACCTTAAATAGAGACAGGTGTCTATTATTAGTGATGTCACATGACCAGCCCCCAATCCTCCTTGATAACAAATATTAGGTTACTTATTTAATAATAGTCAGTAATATAAAATACATTGTAAAAGTATGCTAAATCTTCACACACAATCCTATATCACAGACACACAGCAGAGAGAGATTCATTATTTACTGTATAATACTTCCAAACTTAGTATTTTTTTAGTTATGATGAAACATTTAATACATGATGGTAATTTAATATAATTAGATTTTGATCACTTTCTGTTGCAGTCAATTTTCAAATCTTTTGACTTTTCCATTATAATAATAATCACTATTATAGTAATTATTTGTTTGATTTCCTTTGGCAACACATGTCAAATGTCATGCCGATAAAGCCTATTGTGTTGAAATTGATGTAAGAAAAAGAGAGAGACAGAGAGAGATAGAGACAGCAGAAGGGGTTTTAAATGAAGTTACCCATCTTCCTCACCGCTCTACCTCTCTTGTATCTCACATGAAAAAGATTTGATTTGTTTTGAATCGATGGAACAGCAGCTTTAGTAGTATTGAGTATATGCCCAATAAATAAGATTGTCACAGAGATACAGAAATACAAAGACACGATTGTAAAGCATAAGCTTTCCAGTGATTTTTCCATAGAATCTGAGGTCTAAGACATTTCAATGCCTGCATTATGTTCGAATGTTAAACACTTATTGTAAGATGTTGCAGTCTGACCACTGTGTTTGTACAGGAATGACAGATCTGCTGTTGCAAAGCAGGTAGCAGCAGAGTCTAACAATAACTCACTGGGCAGAGAAACTGGACCCACTAGTGAGTAATAAACATGTGCACACACCTACACACACAAACACACACGTGTTGGATTATAGCAGATTAACCCACACAAACACACATATACACTCACACACAATGAAACCGATTATAGCTTCAGAGGTGCCGCACTCAACATTTCCAATGGAAAGGTCGACACGTGTCGAGCTCAGCTCATCATGAGCTGCCACCCAGATCAGATTACCAACTCTCTAAATGGCCAAGGTTATAATTAATAGGCTGATATTGGCCTCACTGTTGTCCACTGCTGATATAATGGAGGTTCCTCCCTGACCACAGCTACATGAAAGCAGTCTGTAAAACCTGCATTGAATTTTAGCTTTTTCATTTAATTGCTGTTGTTTGTTTATAAATTAAATTCTTCATATAACTCCATTGAATAGGTGCGGTGGTTCACCCTGCCTTAAGGAGCTGCTACCCACCTAAAATAATTTCAATAGTCTGGTTTTCAGTAGAGAGTTTTAGTGTCACATGAATGTAATATGAAAATGGTCAGTATTGGTATCAGATTTCAAAAACCCATATTGGTCGAACCCTATTAATGACAGTAGAACTAACACTGCTGCTCTATTCTCAAGAATAAAATAATTCCAAGGTAATGGTCTCTTCTGAAACTATTAGGTGCCCCCAGATGAAGGCAGCAATGCCACAGCACATGCAATTGCAAGATGCAATAGCCAAATACATAAAGATTTTATATTCATATATTTTATATATCTTATTTCTTTAAATTTATAAGCCGTGATGCTAATTTTCGCTATGTTCAACTCCAACATTGAGTTAACTATGCTAAAAGCGTTAGCGATCTAAAAGTCCGCTAGCTGCAATCAAGTTTTTACTAAAGGTATTAGCTCTCTGAACTAATCCAGCACTGGATGGCGAGCCCAGCCCACAAGATACAGAACCTGTTGCCTGCAGTAAGAAGACTGTGAACTAAGGAACATGTATTCCACACCTACTTCAAGTGCAGTAGGATTGAACTGTAAACACACACATACAGCTCCGGAGACAGACAACATACATACCTTTCTTCATACCGGCCATACCGGAGTCGGAATGAGAACTGTGACTCTTACAAAAAAATACCCGGGTCTTTATTGTTTTTTTTAATGTGCGCACAAGTTAGAAGTTTCTGAATATCACTTGTGTAAAGTCATATTTAAAAAAAATAAAAAAAAATAAAAAAAAATTCTGTGAAATAAGCATGTTATGACCCTGCCCCTCAAAGAATTGTAATCGAGAATCGTTAAGAACCGGAATCGATAAGCAGAATTGGAATTGAAATCAGAACCGTTAAAATCCAAACGATACCCAACCCTAGTTCCACATGCACGTTGATCCATATTTGAAACTACGGAAACGTTGTGTAACTCCCTATTTCCTAGTATAACTGCTGACCAGTATAAAAAGGCACCATTACATGCACCTGTGGGCACATGAGGAGATGTGTTTGTGTTTACGTGTGTCCCTGAGGTGGCGACATGGGCGGCCTGGAGGAAGAGGAGGCTCCTCAGCTGCTGAGGACCAGGAGTGATGCTTCCTTCATGAGAGTTCAGAGGAGGTCAAAGACACACAGCGCCAGAGACCTGCAGCGCCTCCGCACACACAGGTTCTCCATCAACGGACACTTCTACAACCACAAGGTAATAAGCACACACACACAGACACACACACATTATTGTATCCCTCTGTTGACACATGTCCAGGTGCAGAGAGGCGGTCATTTCCCGTGCGGGTGTGTCTGTGCTAGCGCTGAGTGGTTCACAATAGCCCGCTGTATGCTGGTTTCATTAATGCGCCCCGGGAATGTCAGGTTACACAGAGGTCCTTCATCAATTTCTCCAGAATTTCTGTGTGCGCTGTGTTGATTGCCAGGACACACACGCACACACATACACACACACACTAAGCTGTGGTTGAACACATTCCAGTTGCAGGCCCAGGGATTTCCTTTCTGTTTGAGATTTCCTGTTCAAAATGGTCAAGGTGTTTAAGCTCGACAAGTCCAGGAATCACCATTGTTGATGAAGCAAATTTCCTCAGAACATTAGTGTCTTTTCCTAAGACATTTTGGGTTATGGATTTCTCTGCACTTGTCTCCCCAGACATCTGTGTTTACTCCAGCGTACGGTTCGGTGACAAACGTGCGGGTGAACAGCTCCATGACAACTGTACAAGTCCTCAACCTGCTGCTACACAAGTTCAGGGTGAGCTATAAGACACACGGGTCACAGGCCGAGCGGTGCTTGAGTAATGCTGGTGAAACTTAAAACCCAAAATAATATCAGTATTTGTGTCTTTTAAGGTGGAGAATAAATCTGACGACTTTGTTCTGTATATGGTGCACGAGTCTGGTGGTAAGTCTTAACTTCCAGTGTAGTTTATGTCACTAGAGTCGCTGTTTGTGAGTGTGTGTCATCAGTTGGTTTCTTTATCATCCTGCAGAGAGGGCCAGGCTGAGGGATGCTGAGTATCCTCTGGTGGCCCGTGTGCTTTATGGACCCTGTGAGAAAATATCCAAGATCTTCATCACAGAGGCAGACCTGGGAGAGGAAGTCACATATGATGTGGGTCTGGGCCTCCTGCCACCGCTCCCTCTATCTCTCTTCTCATCTTGTTCACAATAAGTGACCTCCATTTTTATTTTTGTACTCTCCAACACAGACACACAATGACACAATGGCCCTATGATAGACACTTGGGTTAATTTTAGCAAGCAGGGGGAAGATATCCTGTTTTAGGACTGATGTAACAATGGACTGAGATGACTATATGCTGTTTCTGCACCGAGCTGGTGAAAGTAAAACAGTAATGTTGATGGAGAAAGTATTCTTCTAGGTTTGGAGTCTCATAGGCATAATCTCACTGTATTAACACACTAATTAGAGTTAAGATATGGTAGCGGTAGAGCTATTCCATTCTATATTTACATTCCACTGGCAAGGTGTCATTCTTTTGTTGAAGGGAGTTTACTGTTTTGATTTTGTACTTAGGGGGAAAGTTGAGAGTGACAGAATAGCCTGGTTTGATTTGATGCTAGGAAGCATTTATGTGGTTCCAGAGGTCTTTAACCACCCGACTGTCTCTGGGTATCATATAATCAGGTATCATATAATCAGTGTCAGTGGCGGCTTTCTCATGCTCATATGTTTCAATCCTTTTCTCCTCAGGTTGCCCAGTACATAAAGTTTGAGATTCCTGTCTTGGACAGCTTCGTAGAGAAACTCAAAGAGGAAGAGGAGCGTGAGATATCGAAACTGACCAAAAAGTAAGTCAACAGCAAGTCTCTCTACTCTGCAAACTGGGTTGCAAAACTGTCACTGACTTCCACCCGAACAAGGAACTTCTTTAACAACACATGGATTTTATAATGCGAAGCCAATCTCCGTCTCCCCTCTGGCCTTCAGCAGATCAAAACAGGGGAAGAGTTCACTGCGGTGCACTGCCTGTCAATGAGGACAGTGTTGTTGTTAAATTGTAATCACTGACTGTATGTCAAGTTGTATAATCCTTTAACTCATATGACTGAGATTGCAACCCTCTAACCCTGATATTGTGTTTATGTGTGAGACAGAGAGAGAGAGACTAATAGTATATTGTCTTTCTCTTTCTTTGCAGGTACAGCGCTCTGAAGTCCATGATTCTACATCAACTTCAGGGCATAACTCACACCAGTGACAGAGTATGAGTGTACCTGTGTGTGTGTGTGTGTGTGTGTGTGTGTGTGTGTGTGTGTGTGTGTGTGGGTGTGTGTGTGTGTGTGTGTGTGTGTGTGTGTGTATGTGAGAGAGAGAGAGAGAGAGAGAGAGAGAGAGAGAGAGAGATTGTGGGGGGGTGAAGGACAAATGTGGCAGCACAACATGCTGATTGTTGATTACAGTAGTGAATGTAGAGGTAAAGGTTAGAAGTAAAGGCTGCAATAGAACCATATCATACACCAATGTGCTTCTACTTTTAGAATGATATATCTTTACAATTTGTATGTTCTGTTTGGTTGATGTTATTGTTACAAAGTGTTATCATTGCTTTTATATCAATTATATTGATATATTCACATTTTTTACGAAAGATCTTTCATAACAGGTTGGACTCTGCAAATATTTATAACTCTACAAGATGATTTTGGTAATGTTTTTCTGACATGGATGTTTTTAATGTAATAAATCAATTTTAGCCTGGCCTTTATAAATGCTGTTGGATCTCTGCTGACAGAAAACACGATATACCGCTCCGACCGACTGTTCCCACAAAGAAAACAGCCATCTTTATTATTTCCTGTACTTCCACGGTAACTGGAGCACAGATTAGCATTGTTCTTCTAAGTGACCCTCTTTGCCAGCGAGTTCCCATGAGCTCTGTGGGTGTGTGCGCGTGTGTGTGTGTGTGTACATGCACGCGTGCGCGCATATACAGGCTTGTCAGCCCATCAAGATAACACAATGGAGGTATCCTGAGAGCAGAGGGCTGGTCCTTTTTCCACAGTTTCACAGCAACAGCAACTGTTGCATCATGTGGCGGACCAGCCTTGGCCTTAGGGGATAATTTGCCATTATTAATTGACTAATCAGATAATACTAATCAACACTAGCTATGCCTCTCTCTCTCTCTCTCTCTCTCTCTCTCTCTCTCTCTCTCTCTCTCTCTCTAATTCACTTATTTCCTCTGAGTGAACACAATAGCCTAATTATTGATGAGCCCCAACAGCGGTTCCAAAACAGGTCCGGGGGCTCCGGGGGCTCCGGGGGCCCCACAGTAAACTGAGGATGATTTCACTGTTATTTGATTCACTTTAGGTTACTCTCTCTCTCCACCTTTAGTAGAGACAGACAACAAAACGTTTATCAGATGCAGCTTAGTGTTGCTGTTTGACAGGAAAATGTTTGGAAAACTCTGAGCGACAATACTCTCTCTCTCTCTCTCTGTCTCTCTCTCGCTCTCTAATTGGTTAGTCATATAACAGCGACATCTTGAGGCGGTTCGGGCTACAGCCGTGGCAGCTCGTCAGAAGGTAACGGAAAGATCACTTCCAGTTTAGCCATTTTCAAAAGAAAGGCACAATTGTATGCTATACTAGTCAGACTAATTGTACTGAGGGCAGCAGTTACAGTGTCTGAGCCTGTCTGTGTGATATGTGAGTAGAAGTATCCCATATTGTTTGGTTAATTGAAGGTCATCAGCACAATAAAACGGACAACCTATAGGCTTACTATCCAAAGATATCCAAAGCTATATTAAAAATCAAGGTGCTCTAAATAAGATAGCAACAACAAGATGACGCTTTAGCTACAACTATAGCCGGGGAATAGCCTACACATTCACATACAGTCAGTGGTTAATTTGTAAATTGATGAGGTCCCGGAACACCAAGTGGTCGGTGTTCCCGCGAGTCGGTCTGGAGGGAAAAGGTCCGGAACATATCAAGACAACAAGCGCTTTGGAGGCACGGGTGGTGCCCAGTACAGCCATGTAGCTTACTGTAGACCAACAGCCTAAACATTACTAAATGACTATAACCTCCGACTACTGGGGACCTATAACAATATTTGATTATTGTATAGGCTACATAATGCTCATTTTGTCCAAATCAATGGGTTTTTACAAACCTGCCCTTCAAGAAGTGGACCAAAGATATAACTGCGCCGTTCACAACGTAATAATGCCCACACACTTGGCTGTGAGACATCCTAATCATACATAAAACACATCAGGAAACTGCAATGGCTTCAACTATTTTACCAGACAAATTCTGGCTCGAGTAGTTACGCATTAATATTCAAGACAAATACTTTCATAGGATATCTATTTTGAACGTAGGAAACAATGTCAGCGAATAATGAAATGACAGCAATAAAACGTGTCATGGTCATGCCATGCAGCTGAAAGCAGACCTATGCGACACTCAGCTGGACCGCGCTAGTTTTGAAATGCCCACATTGATGTGCGGCTTACAGCCCTTCACGTCAACCAATTATATTACCAATTAGGCTATTTCTGGACACTCAACCTAACATGCGCAATTGCCCACATATTTAACTGTGGGACTTACAGGTCCGCACTCCATAATAATTTCTGTTTTCATCTATGCAAATATGAATTTAGATGTTATTGTCCCAGCAGAGAACTGTAACACGTTTACAAAAAAAAGGCAGGATCCGGCACAAATTAAACACTGCATACAGTAGGCTATACAGTATATTATATCATGTTACATGGTATTACGAGTTTTATTTTGAAATCTCTAACCGGAAGGCTTGTATTTCTTTTTTATTGCGGTACAGCCGAAAATCAGTTCCGTTCAGCTGACGCGTTGCTGTTGTGTTGACGGTGGTGTCTGCAGTACTTTTGGTGATAGTCTTTAACATTTTGTATCAGCGCGGGACAACATGGCTTTACGAGAGCGTCTGGACTCTCAAATAGTTATAATAGGATGCGGGATATCGGGTATCGCGGCGGCGCAGCGGCTTTTTAAGAGTGGATTTCTGCAAGTGCGGATTCTTGAAGCAACTGCAAGAAGTGGAGGAAGGATAAAAACTGGGAGAATGGGTGAGCGAACGTAGCACAGCTGACGTTTCCCCTGATGAGGAAACAGGTCCTGACATGAAAATGATGCAAGTGCGAAGTGTTCTCTGTGTATAAAGCCTGTTGGGTGTTGGCATTGTATTCAATGCACAAGGCTGCAGCAGCCCTAAGAAAACAACCACCAAACTCTCTGAATTCACTGTTGTTATAATTGTCTACGGTGTGATTTAGTACTTACAGGCCCTCTCAAACGGATCGACCTCTGTCCACTGCAAAGCATGTGACTGATAGATAAATTTGAAAGAGATAATTATAATGACACTGTGATAACCCTATCATAAACCTAACAGACTACAATAAAATCTTTATTTTCTCTGCAACCACATACTCCTTATGTTTTTAACATGAGATGGAGAGGGCCATTTTGTGGTCACTCCCTCACTGGTGTCCTGTGTTCCATAATGTTTTCTTGTCTTCCTCTGCAGGTAATAACATCATTGAGATCGGGGCGAACTGGATCCATGGTCCATCTGAGGAGAACCCAGTGTTCTGCCTGGCCCGCCACTACGGCCTCCTGGAACCAGCGGCCCTCACTCCAGAGAACCAGGCCATGGACATCGGAGGACATCCTCCCTGGCCCCCCCAACTGGTTCAGCAGCTCAGGTCACCAGATGCAGAAACACATATGTCGACCGGGACTGGGGTCAAAAGACATTCCAATTCAACTGAGCAATTTGAATTAAATTGGAATTGGAAATTGAAAAAACCTAGAGGAAACAGAATTTGGATTGAATTGGAATTTCAGATTGAATTTAATTCAATGAAATTCTGTGAAATTTCTGTGAAAGTTTTTTCTTACCACCTTTTTTTTTCTAGAGCTGGTTGACATTCCAATTCCAATTCCAGGAGTTGAATTGGAATTTCCCATGCATTCTCAATTCAATTTATGAATGGCCTGAACCCTGATCTCAACATCTTGTTTTTATGTCATATAGCCTGTTTCAAGACTGTCCTCCATAGTTATGCATGAGTTTTCATTATCTTATGTAATTGCACACATAGCATGTCTCTCTGATAGTCTGGCCTTATAGTGTTATTGATTACTTAATGTACTGGTGTAGTAACTGACGGGATACAAACTGGTAGACCTGAACACATGTTCCTGTGCAGGTCAGAAGCTGAGTGCTCAGGACATGACTCCTGCTATGGATTTGTTTGCTGAGCTGCTGGATGAAAGCTCAAATTTTGAGAGTCAAGGAGGAGAACCATTTGCCAGCGTGGGAGAGTATATACGGGCACAGGTACATTTTGTCTCAGTGACTGAAAAGGTTTCCCTGGTTCTTGATGATAAACTGTGTCTTGCAAGAAAATAATGTGTTTGTTTGTTTGATTGCTTGTCTGTGTGTCTGATGCGTGGTTGTTTGGGTACTGAATGCAGGCCCCGCTGCGAGCAGCAGAGCGGTGGAAAGACGAGGACGCGTCCACCAGGGCGCTGCGGCTCTGTCTGATCACTAACATGTTGAAGGTGGAGTGCTGCGTCAATGGGACACCCACCATGGACCAGCTGGGGCTGGGGCCTTTGGCATGTACAAGTATCTGCCTGGACTGGACTGCACATTCCCAGGGTTATTACCACCCCACCCCCTATATATACAGTACACACCACACACACACACACACACACACCACCAAGGGTTGAAGTAATTAATTACATTTACTCATGTCATTGTAATTGAGTAGCTTATTTGTGCACTTGTCTTTTTTAGAATATTTTTTAAAAGTCAGTAATTATACTATACTATACAATTTTATTGAAGTATCACTTGAGGTATCTTGTGGCTCTCCATAAGCAACAGAAACTAGAACATTGTAAATTGGCCATTGTGGAGCCATTCACAGTGAGAACAGTAATCTGGCTTTACTTTGTTTGTGCACTTTTTTTTTTTGTAATAAAGCGCACAAACAAAAAGATTTTCCAGTTAAAAGAATCTAGTTTGAACTTTGCCCCCTCATCCTTTTAGAATTGCATGGAAAAGATCACCCATAACAATGTTCTCTTTTCTAAAAACTGATGAATTTTTTACTTTTTTACTTTTACTTAAGTAGATTTTTACATCAGTACTTTTACTTCTACTTAAGTAAAACATCAGCAAAGTAACAAAACTTCTACTTGAGTAGGATATTTTACTCTTTCCACCACTGCACACCACCAAATAAATGGCACAAGTTGGATTGAATCAGACATTCTCTTTTTTCCCTTGCAGAGGCTATGAAGGCGTAATAAAGAACTTGATGTCGGAGCTCCCCAGTGATTTAGTGACCTACAGACGGCCGGTGTGCTGTGTCCACTGGAACAGCACAGAGAGGGGAGGGAACCCTGTGACGGTTGAATGTGTCGACGGGGAGAGGATCGCTGCTGACCATGTTATTGTCACGGTGCCTCTAGGTAGACTCAGACACACACACACATACACAAACATATCGTCATTGTGTTTTATACCATCGGAATATATAAACGGAGAGATTGTTTATGAGACCTTATCATATCTCCTTTCAAAGTGCAAGTGTTTATTAGTTGCTGGGCTGGATGCTTTTTTGGCAACATTGACTCAGGCTGTACCTATCTCAACCTTTTTCATATCAAGGACCCCTAATTTAGTCCACATTTGGGCCACGGACCCCCATCTGATAAGATTTTGTCTCTCGAACCCAAATCTGAGAATAGTTTTATTGTCAGACGTGATTTTGTCCAGAATTCCACAACTGTATTTTAGGCAGAGAGATAACAGTGAAACTATGATCAAAATAGTCATTCTTACACATTCTCTAATTGTGTTAACTTCTTGTAAAGGAAACAAGGTTGAAGTTTAACAATTCATCAATTTGCTGGGGACTCCCTGGAATTCACTAAAGGACCCCTGGTGGTCCCCGGACCCCACATTGAGAACCACTGCTGTACAGTGTGTACTGTGAGCAGAAACTAGTTCTGTTCTGTAATGATCTATTCTGTTCTGTTTTGTCAGGATACCTAAAGAAGCACCATTCGACCCTGTTCCATCCGCCTCTCCCGCTACACAAGATGCACTCCATCCAGAGAATTGGTTTTGGAACGAATAACAAAAATATTTGTGGAGTTGGATTCCCCGTGGTGGGATGCTGACTGTGAAGTCATTTACCTGGTGTGGGATGACGAGGTGTGTAGTGCCGCCGTGAGCAAAGGTTTACACTTACATGCGTGCACACTGATCACACTGGCATTGACACGTGTCTTGAGTTATGCTAAAAGAGTTAGCGATCTAAAAGTCCGCTAGCCGTGATGCTAATTTTCGCTATGTTCAACTCCATTGAGTTAACTATGCTAAAAGCGTTAGCGATCTAAAAGTCCGCTAGCTGCAATCAAGTTTTTACTAAAGGTATTAGCTCTCTGAACTAATCCAGCACTGGATGGCGAGCCCAGCCCACAAGATACAGAACCTGTTGCCTGCAGTAAGAAGACTGTGAACTAAGGAACACGTATTCCACACCTACTTCAAGTGCGGTAGGATTGAACTGTAAACACACACATACAGCTCCGGAGACAGACAACATACATACCTTTCTTCATACCGGCCATACCGGAGTCGGAGTGAGAACTGTGACTCTTACAAAGACTTTGAAAAATACCTGGGTCTTTATTGTTTTTTTTAATGTGCGCACAAGTTAGAAGTTTCTGAATATGACTTGTGTAAAGTCATATTTTTAAAAAAAATAAAATAAAATTTTCTGTGAAATAAGCATGTTTTGACCCTGCCCCTCAAAGAATTGTAATCGAGAATCGTTAAGAACCGGAATCGATAAGCAGAATCAGAATTGAAATCAGAATCGTTAAAATCCAAACGATACCCAACCCTAAAGTTGAACATAGCTAAAATTAGCATCACGGCTAGCGGACTTTTAGATCGCTAACGCTTTTAGCATAACTAGACTAAACTGCATAACTAAGAAACAGGAAACTTCTTCTTCTTCTTCTTCTTCGTTGGTTTTACTGGCGGACTACAAACCAAAGGTGCATGCCGCCACCACGGAAACTGAAACTAGCGCGAGTGAAATCTGTTTAGGAACCGATAAGCAGAATCGAAATTAAAATGTCTTAATGATTCCTTTGGAATCGGAATTTTGGAACCGGTTCTCGATGCCCAACCCTAATTGTGTCTAGGTGTGATTTAGCAGGATTACATTTACACCTGACGTTAAAGATGCATCTCTAGTATACATGTTAAAATGAGATTTCTTCTTCCCTTGCTAAAATACAGACCGTCGCACACATCACTTCCTCTCATAATATTTCTTTCCTTTAAAATTGACAGTAAATGCCTCGTCCTGCTTATTCCCCATCCACGAGTATCCTGACAATCTATTTTTGATAAGTATGTGTCACAGGATAGGAAAAATACTGACTGCACACACACACACACACACACACACACACTTGAACTGTCTGTTTCATGTCTTATCTCTGTTCAGGAGAATATGGCGGACCAGGTGTCAGATATGCAGAGATCCTGGATAAAGAAGATGTTTGGGTTCACTGTCCTCAAACCCTCTGAAAGGTCGGGGACCGCATGAGACTCTGATGCTTCCCTAGCTTGTTTCTGCTAAAATTACAGAAAAAACATACGCTGTTTGAGCGACTCCTCATCCTATTTATGTTTTGACACTCAGGTACGGCCATGTTCTCTGTGGCTGGATTGCTGGTCATGAGTCGGAGTATATGGAGACGCTGCCTGAACAAGAAGTCACACACACTGTCACACAGCTCATCCGCAGGTTCACAGGTGAGTCGAAAACCCTTCTGTGTAAAAAAAAACGATTAAAGCTGCAATACTCTTTCAGTGACAACACATTGCTTCTTCAATGGGATCCTTATATTTTCTAATAATGTTTCTGAGCCTTGGTCATTGTAGCATGTCACCTGTCCGTGTTGGTGAAGTAACTGTGTGTGTGTTTAGGGAACCCCACCATCACACCGAGGAGAGTCCTGCGCTCCCAGTGGTTTCAAGACCCCTGGACCTGCGGATCGTACAGTTACCCAGGAAGAGGCTGTTCGGCGCAGGACCTGGACAACTTGAGGGAACCTCTGCCTGCAAAGGGTGCACCATCTCAGGTACACAGACATGCACACACTCGCTCACACACACACACACACACAGTGTACATACACACACTCACAAATGATTGACCAAGACCAAGGTTTTAGTCTTTGTTCTAACTGCTTGGTGTTTTCCAGCCCTTGCAGGTGTTGTTTGCCGGAGAGGCCACTCACTCCTGCTACTACTCCACCGTCCACGGAGCCCTGCTCTCCGGCTGGAGGGAGGCTGACCGGCTCGTCGCTCACTACGCCTCCATCAGTCCCTCCGAGCCACACAGATCGAAGCTTTAAAAACAGCAATGCACTCTTCTTATAAAGAGATTTTTTTTTTTTTTTGCCAAATTGTGCCAAATTGGTTCTCATTGAATCTATGAATGTTTTATGTTTTCAATGATGAAAGATCTCCAGATAATTTCTGTGACTAAAAAAATTGATGATTCCTATCAACTTTTAAAATGCACTTGCATTAACCCTGTTTACAAATCATTATGCCATTACAAGCATTGGTAATAATGTAATTTTGCAATTGTAATGTCATGTTTTCAGAGTGAATAAATCCAGTACAGTTTTTTAATGATGTGACATAATTGTGAAATATTTTGTGTGTGTGTGTGTGTGTGAGTGTGCGCGCAGGGCCGTCTCTAAACCACTGCAGGCCCTAGGCAAAATTTTCTGTGGAGGCCCCCTTTTGAGACAAATCCTACCTGCCATCAAGCAATAAAGAATGAGTAAAAAAAAATTGCCTTTAAAGCACTTTATTTTTTGTTACCTGTTATAAGATACAGCACATGAATATCAAAATAACTTGTAATAAATAACAGTAACACCACCCACACTGTATTCTACATCCCGATTCAGACCCACACCTAGAGTCACTAGCACATGTTGTTAATGGATGTAGCACATACAAAGGCTTATACACTGCTCGTCATGTAGTCCTAGTAGTGGCTGCAATTCATCTGGTGTTAAACTGTTCAAACATGACTGTGTAATGTCTGGCTGGTTCAATCACAATGTTGATGTGTTCTCTGATATTGCAAATACACCGGATTTTGCTTTTGTTGATGAAGGCACACAGGCAGTCCATATTGTAGAGATGGGCTGCCCATTTGACTTATAAATGGAGCAAGCCTTCACTGACAAATTTACCAAGTATCAGCCTTGACTAGCTGCCTCAGTTGGCAGCTTGGGATGCACATGCCACCTTTCTGTGCTAATATTTGGTAGCCTTGGACATGTACACAGGCTGACAGTGACTTCAAAAAGTAAAGTAGAAAAGTAGAGCCAGGCAGCTGACAAGACACTGTTCTGTGTTTGCTGTATAGTCTGGCAGTGTGGAGGAGAAGGTGCTTTTTGTACCCCGAAAGTGTCCAGACTCTTGAACCCTGTATATACAGTATATGATCCCATTGCACTGTTAATGTATTCTGTGGACTCAAATAAAGCATTTAAAATGTGTGTGTGTGTAATTATGATAACCGTGTTGCAATGCTTCAGTGGTGTGAATTGAATTGAATTGAACACACGCGCCGTGGGTCTGTACAGGATCTGTGCTTGTTAGTATTAGTGTGACACACTGGGTGCATAACAAACAAACATCTTATAATAAAGTGAGGCCCACGCAAAAAGTGGTAAAGCAGTGAGATGAATTGTGCAAATGGATTCTAATTCAGTAATTTATTGATTAAAGACATATGAAACGGAATAGCTGATCATTTCATTTCCACATTATTTGTTTTATAAACAGTGCAATGTATCGCCTCATTTAAATGTAAATTGAACTAATCGCTTATATCTTTTAAGTGATCTATTAATTTAGATTCAGTAATTTATGAATTGATTAAAGACATATGAACCTGAATAACTGATCATTTAATTACCATATTAATTGTTTTATACACAGTGTAATGTATCGCCTGATTTAAAGTAAATTGAACTAATCGCTTATATATTTTAAGTTATCTATGAATTAGTCAATAATAATCAATCGATGAACATGTCTATAAGAATTAGACTGCCACAGTAGGAGCACTGCACCTGAAAGCGTTAATGATTTTGGTTCCTCATCATTCAGGCTTTCACTTTTATTTTTGTCTTATTTGACTAATACAATGCCATGCTATTTTCATTGAATAGTGTGTCAAAGTTTAAAGCATTGCAAAACATTTAAAGATATGTACTGTGTGTAACACGATATGCTGTATCATGCTGTAACTGCACACATTAAACGAAATGGTAGGAACCAAGTTGCTTAGCACCAGATTCGGGTCGGCATGTAAACAGTGTAACACAACATGAACATGGCTTGTGCAGTAAGAACTTGACAGGTCAACGTCAAGTGTAATCGTGTCTAGTTTTTATAATAAACTACAACCATGAAACTGTACCACGCACTCCGCAGTATCGGGAGGTTTCGACCAGTGTTCGACTTTGGTGAACGCGAAGTCGCCCACTGGTTCCCCGGACACATGGCTAAAGGTGAGCTCACTCATGTTTACTGGTAAGGTCGCCTTGTTTAAATGTTGTTGGAATACGTTTTATTTTAACTCTTATCCACAGAATATGTGAAACTTACTAGGGCTCGAGTGGAAGTGCTTGTAAGCTACGGATAGCTTTAACTGTAAATGGAGACGAAATTGTTTCACTGTCTCCTTAAGCAATTAAATTCCCAATAACTTCATTGTCATTCCACCAAAAACTTTGCTCTAATGGATAAATTGGCCATTACAATTCAAAGTTAAACTCCCCAAACACACACACACACACACACACACACACACACCATCACTTTACATCTCGTCCATCCTCCTCCTGTCCTGCGTGTTTTGGTCCTTGAGGACTGGATTTGGAATGATTGCCCTAGAGAAATCCTCTTTTCACTTAACCCCTGCTCCACAGGAGGTCAAAGCCCGGTTGGAGCTGGTAGGGGTTCAGTATCTTGCTCAACGACGCTCCAGCAGGGTGGAGGCTTTCTAACCCAGGTGCTCTAGGACGGTCTCCCTACTCACTATGCCACACTACGACCTTGGGTACAGACAGTATATTTCTGGATGGACCCAAATGGGACTGCATTTATCCACAGTTAGAATCATGCAGACAAATTATGAATAATCTGCTATTTGCTGCTTTGAGACCTTGCTGATCTTATGTTTTTTATTTATTTATTTATTTTCATATAAAGAGAAAGACAATGACGAATATCAAACCAAGCTGTGATTTTCCATACATCTAATATCTTATTGGTACTGACAATACTCTTGTATCACTGTTTGCAGGACTGAAGCAGATGAGAGCCAGCCTCAAGAATGTGGACTGCATCATAGAAATTCATGATGCCAGAATATCCTTTTTCAATGCTGTAGGATTTAGCAGGACAAAATGCCATCTTACTTTCGATTACAGATTTACTCCATCATGTAAATTAATCCAGTTTATGATGTTGGTCTACAATTAAATACAGAAGTTCAGCATAATGTATCTGTGATTCTTGCAAAGTCAGATCTGCAGAACCTATCAAGTCAATCAGCGAGCTCACAAGATTACAGCTGCACAGAGTGAAGGGGAGCTGGGGCCAAGTCTTAATGCCAGGAGAAGCCCATTGTACTGCAGAGGTGGGGAGAATGAGGGAGTATGCATGAAACCTGATTTTTCATTTTTCTTAAACATTAGCATATCCCCTTCTCTGGGAGAAACCCTCTATTTCAGGAGAGTCTAGACGTCAGACCGCACCTGCTCATTCTCAACAAAATGGACCTGGCTGATCTGTCAAGCAAGCAGGTACTGTACGCCTGCAACAAGGAGTTTCTTGCAAGTCATTTTGTTGTAGCTTACTCTGCTAATTGAGCATAGTGACCTGTTAGTAGCAAATATGACAGCATTTTGTAATTACTGACAATATTATCTCACAATTTCCGTGCAGAGAATCCTGAAGCAGCTGGGAAAAAATGGGGTAAGGAACGTTCTCTTCACAGACTGCCTCAAGCAGAGAGATGACAACGTCAAAAAGGTGAGCGCAATCTTCACTGGAGACTTAGCATTTGACAGTTCTCAGAAATTAGTCCTCAGATGAGGTGAAATACAATTATGAACTTTAATGTGCAAATTCTGCCTGTTGTCTCTGTTGTAGTTGGTGCCCATGGTGACACAGCTGATTGAGAACAAACCACGCTTTAATAGAGATGAGGTGAGCTTTCGTCAGATAATTTTATCATTTTATTTATCAGTGGACCTGTCATTTGTACCTTATCTAGTTGCATAGCAGGGTAGAAGGAATGTTCCCAGAGGGTCACTCATGAGACAGTTATGCTGTTGTGCATGAAAGGGGCTTTTCTACTAGGCTAGACAAGTGCCAAGTCAGTTGCCAAGTCTCACTTCTTCTGAGAACATTTGGTTCAAGGCATCCTCCCCCACATAGCAGAGAGGTGTGATAAAGTGAGTGTAAGACAAATGAAGGATGATTATGAAGCACTTAAATCCAACAAATGCATTACTTCCATTGGCAGAACTGACTACAGGCTTGATGCTAGTGTTGCATTACTTCTGACTGGTGGAGCTGACTACAGGCTCTTGGGGATTTGCATACCTAAAATCCCACCATTGTAGCAGAAACAAGCTATCATAAAATGGCTGTGAGAAGTACAATAGATTGCTCTATAGTAACAAATGCTTTACACTACATCTATTTCCATGTATGTGAGTGTAATCAATTGTTTTTAGAAGTCACATGATTTATAGAATGAAGCAGTTACGGTGTTGCAAATGCTTTTGGGTTAAATACATCCGTATCTGGTAGGTCCCATAGTTGGCTAGTATGTTTTTCTACAAAATGTCTTTCCTTGCTTGTCTTTATTCATTTAATAAAATGTAAACAATAGATATTATTTTTAATGTGTATTCAAGATGTAGGCTATTGGTTGTATTTTCCCCACATCCTCACGAGTTACATCACAATTTCTTGGTTATATATCATGCTTCTAAATCCACCCTGAATCCACTCAAGTTTATCTTGATTTTTGGAATCAAAACCTGTCTAATCTCCGCCTTTAGAGTTTTGAAAAATTCAGAAACAAGATTTGAGATGCCAATCTGAATGATCAGAATCTTGTTCATCAGTTTTGAAAAAAGGTTTTATAAAAAGGTTTTGTAAAACTGGGCCCTGGAGTGGCCAAGTCAGAGCTCTGGCCTTAGTCCGATTTAGAATTTGGGCAGGACTTAAATTGCTTTTTACTCATGGTTCCCAACTAAATTTAACTGGAGCCTGAGCAATTTTGCAATGTCCAAATGTGCAAAACTAATAGACAAGACTCAGAGCTGTAATTGCTGAAGGAAGGTGAATACTTATGGAATCATTTATTTTCACTTTTATATTTCTGATACATTTTTGTAATTCTGTAGAAATTTAATAGAGGATAATAGAGGGTAAATGCTGTAGTTATGTTATGTATCAATGTAACTTTCAGAATACAAATTATTGCCTGATGGTGATTGGTGTGCCAAACGTGGGGAAGTCATCTCTTATCAACTCATTAAGAAGAACAAATTTGAAAAAAGGTATGCAAAATTGTTGCGTATTGATTTCCTATGATACATATCAAAATAATTTGGATTATCCATTCCCTCTCTAATAAGTAAACTATTCATAAATTGATTTCAGGCCGTGCTTCTAGGGTGGGTGGGGAACCAGGTATAACCAAAGCAGTCCTGACCAAAATTCAGGTGGGTGTACAATTCATTTTTGGCTCTTTTGGTTTATGGGGGTGTTGTGTATGTGCATTTGCACTTGCAGCTCTCTTTGTGAGTTTTTGATGCTTGTCCTCAGGTGTGTGAAAGACCCATCATCCACCTGTTGGACACACCAGGTGTCCTGCCTCCTAAGATCGAGAGTGTTGAAACAGGCATGAAGCTAGCTTTATGTGGTGAGTGGAAATGCATAGTTTTAATTTATTGTTTTGCAACAAAAGGGAAAGATAATCATTCAGGAACACCTGGTGGAAACTATCTAGTGCTACATTCAATCTCCTTTCTGTCACATAATTGGGGGTGAGGGGGTTTGTACAGTGCGCTCAAGAAATATTGTATAAAGTTTTTCTGTATCTTCCTAGGAACTATACTGGACCATTTAGTGGGGGAAGACATTATCGCTGACTACTTGCTCTACTCTCTGAACAGGCTGGAGAAGTTCAGGTGTGAATTTCCTCCCTTATATTATGGTTGACTGTACTTTTATATGATCTATGCATTCATTTTCCTTTGTGTGTTGGTGTGCATTTGTAGTTATGTTGAGAAGTATGACCTCAAAGAGCCTAATGATGACATCCAACACGTCCTCAAACGCATTGCTGTAAAACTAGGAAAGACTCAACGGGTCAAAGCCATAACTGGAGTGGGTAAGAAAGTGCTAATCCTACAGATAATCCTGCTACACATAATTTAAATAGCTGGCTAGCCATCAGTTTAATTGATTTAAAGACCCCTGCCATTATAGCCAGGTCTACAAGCCATTTACATATTATAACTAATGCTTTTAAAACAAAAGGAACACCATTCTAAAATGGTAGGGAGCAAGCAAATCAAACAATTTTTGCTATGTTACCACAGAATAACCAGTTGAAGTAATGCATGTTGCATGTTGAACTGGGTGTTACCTCTTATGCTGTTTGTAGCTCATCACAAGACTGTCGTTGCCTCTGAGGCACGCTGTTTACATTCAGAAGATGAGTGGAAAACAATGGAGCATATATGCACTTTCACTCACTCATACATTAGTCTTGTAATGGAATGTTTGGTCCTTTTCTCTCTCAGGTAACATAACCATCACAGTCCCAAACTACACAGCAGCAGCTTACGATTTCATAAGAGCCTTCAGGAAAGGGGAGCTGGGACAGGTTATGCTGGACTGAACTGAGACATTTCTAACAAAGATGACCAGAGACCATTTGGGGATTTTGCCAATTTGCCCTCAACCTGGAAGCACTTACAGATATGACCCAAACACTGTCTGCTACAAACATCGAGGGAATGTAGTCTGTCTCTGTACCAATGCCTTCAGCACTTTGGGGACGTGTGGCAGTCTGTTGTGGTCATGACTGACTTATTAAACAGGCACCAGATCACTGTATCCTTTGTAAATAAACGTCTTCAATTTGAGTCAGGTAGGACTGCTTCATTTTGTCTCAGTCTAACTCTTAGAATGGATGAAGCACATATCTGACACAGTGTAAACAAGGGATATTTATTAGCATAAAGACATTGATAACAAAATCTGTATGTATTATGTACAGAATCTTGTTTTCACAAGTGTTGTAGCATATAATAGAGTGCATGTATAGATAAGAAACAGTCTGTTGCTCCTGAGCGTCTACTGTAGGTGAAAAGCTCCTCTGGGATGGTGGACTGACTCAGAGACCCTGCACAACTTTCAGACACATGAATAACAATGAGCAGCAGTTTGTTTTCTAAAATCCCTCCCAGCCCCGCCTCTGACACGTAAAGTGCCTTTTGGCCAGCGTCAAATTATAGGGTTCCTACAGAGGAAAATGAATTTGATAATTTCCTGGTCTTAGAAAACTTTGGGAATTGCACAAATCTACACATTTTATGACGTAGATCTACAGTCATTTGATATATTGTAATATTTATTGTGGAGACAAACTGTCTCCAGTTTTGGCCATACATCATTCTGCACAGTGACCAAAAACATCAAATACAGTCTGGGAAAAGTATGAAATTTGTAAATGGAAAGTTGGTAGGAACATTAACTCTGGTCATAATACTAGGGGGTGTCGGGTTTCATTTAAAATGTACATGTGGCAAGGTATACTTGTGTTTGATTACCACATATTTCACTTTCTAAAAGAGAGAAATCCAATTGTGGAAGAAACGAAGTTACGTGTAGTTTGTATTTCACAGGCACAATAACGCTGGTGCCAACTTGGTGCTGGAGTCATACTAAAATGCATTCTACTCTGTTATAAAACATTTGGGGGATGGATAGTCAGCTGCACTTACGTATTTGTATAAAATGTGGTGTGTATGTAAACAGTGACATGACAGACTCTCTTGGCTTCTCCATTTAGACACAAGCCTTAAAGTTCCCAACTACTACTTACAAGTTATAATAATTCACATCAATAGTGAGCAGTGATGCTGGCCGTACACTTTGCATTTTTATGTGCACATTATGAAAATAAAGCTTTGTATAATAAAATTTGAAAGTACAATTAAGATTGGCAGCCAGAGGTTTGCCTGCACTCTTGATTTATATGGTTTGCTTTCTAAGACAACTTATTCATCTCTTTCAATCGGACAGATTATCAAGCATTATGTAAGGAAACTAACTCTGATTAATTCATTTGGCCCTGTTTCCATTCTACAGACTGAAGTAGATCTGACAATGGTTGAATCTGAGAGATGAAATATCACGATGAATAATGTGCTGGTAATGTACATTTGTCAGTTGGTATAGGTGATTACATACAGTACGTGTACAAACCTACAATACAGTGAGGTGTTCAAGTCTTTGTGGTTGTTGTTTCCTTCCACCATGGTGTTGCTCCTAACTGGCCTTCACAGTTCAGGCCCCTAGCCAGTCCTGCTCATTAGAGCCAAGTCAGTGCAGTAGTTTAGTCCTAGACTAAATCAGTAACTGGACATAATAAATGAGGTAAACTATATTTACAATATACTGTCCAATAAGTATCCATATTTTGGGGAAAATGTTGCAATAATGATAGACACCACTTGAGTGAGAGATGATACATTTTGAGTTGATCGGGACATTTGGGCATCAAAGTAATTGGTCCTGTTGTAGTAATCCAAGTCTTCCTCTGAGCTGTCGGCCTTGCTGCGGCGGAAGGCAGAGGCGTACCATTTATCAGCTGTTAATGCCACTGCTGCGCCTGCTGCCGCTGCACTCGCCACCCGCACCGGGGACGACCGCCCTGCCGCCCTGAGGCGGGAGCGGGTCCCGCCGTAGGCTCCTGCCCCTCGGTAACTGCCCGCTGTGGAGCTGCGGGAGGAGGTGCCCCGTGAGGAACCCCGGGACCCTCCACGACCGCCCTTGGACAGCACAGGCTCACACAGGAATGCAGAGAGGAGGAGACAAGTCCAGCATGCTGCAACCACCTGGTTCATCACTGCCATCTGTGCCGCTGCCTGTGGAAGACGTCAAGAAGGAGACATGAGGGGGCAAACCTCTGGAGCAAAACATGCAGAGTAAAACGGCACATTTTACTTGATGTTCACTTGAGATTGGGGTGATGGTGATGGCCAATCCTATCAGTTTACATTGCTTCCTCTGCACCCAGTTGGACCCAAATTCACTTGTTTGTTTGACAAATTATCCACATGTTTTTAGTATATAAAACATTTTGATTACCAGCTGTATGCTTTCTATTCATCAATCGACATTCAGATGGTCAGATGTATAAAATGGTTAAAGGTGTATGATATAAAATTCCTCACTACTCAATATTGGGTAAAAACATGTAAACCTAAAGAGATGTAATCACATCCTCTCAAGAGTATCACTACCATTTGCTTAGGCTGAAGGGGAACTGTATTAGTGTTTGATGCCTTGTTTTTAAATATGTTCTTCATGAAGAGAAATCTGAGTTCTTGTGTTGCAGATTGCTCCTCTCTATCAAAGTAGGTCATTTTAAAAAGAAAGACCAAGCTCAACAGAGGACATTGCTCCTGGCCTTCCCTTCATCTTTCACATGTATGAAATAACATTCAGTGTATGGATGATTATGAATAAAAGGCAGATGATCCTCTATCTTTGTTATTAACATGATATAGGCCATGATTTGAAATGCATTATTGAATTCCACTCGAGCAGATCAGGCTATTGAGGGGATGTGAACAACAAAATGTCACCATCGTGTAGAAATGAATGTATTTTCATTATTCTACGCGCTGGTATTTGTCAATACATTTTTTTGCCGAATGCATGTTCATTTTACTGTATTCCCATAAATTAGCCTATTGTATTGTACATCATAATGAGGAATCATACCGCTGAAGAGCAAATGCATTTTTTGTTGTATATCCCCTCACCCACAGTAACCGAGTATATCCTGATGGTTTGTGCTTACCTTATTTTCGTGTTTGTTTTTTTTTCAATTTTCCTTGGTTATGTTTTGGCATTCAGATGAAGGAACGATGAGATGGGATGATCACCGACGATCAAGGCTCGTTCACACAGATGTCTGCGTGAACGCGCGGCGCGCCCACATAAGGAGGCCCTTTTGAGAAGTCTCACTGGTCAACATTAATAACCTGGTAGCCTATTGCTGACTTCATGTGTTTGAATTGTAATTACAGAGGCTACAGTGTGGTCTGTGTGATTTGCTCTCAGAGATTGTGATAAGCCTCAGAGTTTTGTCAAAGGCTTCTTACTGTCTGTACGTCTGAAATCCAAGTGTCATTGTTATTAAGTATCTGAAATGTTTTAAATGTCTTACGTTTTGTGTGATTTGTTAGTTTCCCCATAGCACTTTCTAGCTTTGTTTTGAAACGGTATCTTCAAATTAATTATTAATATACATAAATTATTCTTATTATAGTTTATTATGAAAGGGAGATTTGGAAGCAGCTTTTCAATAACTTATTGATATTAGATTTAATCTGACTGATAATGATGATGAAATGTTGATTAGGTTACTATGCAGGGTTTCTCTTTGAAATCGAAAACAGAGTTCTCTTAGATTATGAATCCATCTAACCCTCGAAATGTTCAACGAATACCATGAAAAACGTGACCCCATGAGTGACATGTTTAAATATTTTGCTGCAAAAATAACCTCGAAAACTCTGAACGGTGTAGTAATACCATTATGTATAGCCTATCAATAAATAAGAATTGATTAATCGAGCCTATAGGTAAATCCCTGGCTCACCCTCCGGATGCACTAGGTGGCGGTAATGCGGCTTTAACATCGGATGCCAACCCGAAGAAAACACCAGAGAGAAGAAGCCGCAGAAAGAGCAAGTTCACTGACAACAACCAACCCCGTCTGAAGTGTCATGGCTTTGTTCTGCAGAACTGCTGCCCTGCTGCTGAGGCCCGCCAGAGGAGTACCGGCCTCCTGGTCTGCTGCACGACACTACAGCTCAGGTATGTGTTTAAATCACAGGTCTAAAGAGGTCTCGTCTCAGTTTTGTTCAGCTACACGAACTGCCCCTGCTACAATGTCACGAAAGCTGCGTCACTGAATGTGCGACGCATGTGGACAACAGGCAGGCTGCAAAGTTTCTTGTTACATCAGCCGTCTGTGTAGTTAAGTCACCAAAAATGTCTCAGTGGTGTGTTTTAGTGGCTGACCGTTTCATACTCCTTGGTCACATGTTGTCGTTGAGATGAGGACTAATACTGGTGGTGCCAGGTAGGTTAGGCTATGAAGGATAGGTAGGCTGTTGTGTCTTGCTGAAATCTGCTATTGTGTGTCTTACGCTTTGTTCTGCTTCTTTGTTTGTCCTATACCATTCTGTTTTATGATTGATTGTTGATCAGTTAGATCTAGTTGGGCTTATTCTCTGTCAGTGCTTTGAGACATGTTTGTGATAAAGGGCTATATAAATAATTGAACTTGAACTAGGCCTGCCTGGTTGATCTGGACACCTGTACATGTTGTCACTTTGAAGTGTTGACTCTAAAATGATAGCATCTTTGTTGTCATATTTAACTAACTAAAGCACAAATTACAGGCAAGCTGCAGTAGGTAATTAATGCAAGCGTAAATCAGTACTATTTTGTAACTAGCTGTGGCCTTTGCCCCAGAAGGTGTATCAAGTTGGTCACTGTAAGGCCTTGACACCGGGTTGTCAGTGTTGATGCTTAACACTTTCTTGAATGATTAACCAGGATAGGAGCCTTGTGATATCAGTGTTTCTCAGTAGGATCATGAGGCTAGATAAGATCAGCTCAGACCACTTTGGTGGTCCTTCAGCTGGTTAAAGGACTACATTGCTTGCAGTTAAGAAGTTAATGGTGGTGACTGATATTAGTGCAGTTATTACACCAAAGGTTAGTAATTAAGGACTAGTCCACAATTAAAGACACAAGTCTGTCAGAATGCATACTATATGCAAGTCAGGACCTTGAAAGTTCACTGGTTAGGTCACCTGATATTCTTAATGCCACTGCCGTCTTTCTCAGTATCTGCCTCCTCCAGATGAGAAGTAGGATGCTCTGTTCTGTGAATCCATCCAGAGGGGCCGGTTCATCTGATGGGTTTTGTTTTCATCCAGGCGGTCAGTATGAATACATCATGGTGGAAAAGCGAGGGGAGAAGCAGAACGTTGGTTTCATCCAGCTGAACCGGCCTAAGGCTCTCAACGCTCTGTGTGACGGGCTGATGGTGGAGGTGGGCCGCGCTCTGGACTCCTTTGAAGCTGATGGAGATGTAGGAGCCATTGTCATCACCGGCAGTGACAGAGCCTTTGCTGGTGAGGGGATTGCGTGTGTTTATTAATGCCTGCATGCGTGTTGTTCCCCTCTGTGTGTTCAATAAGCTGTTTACATCGACCTATCGATAAGCTCACGAGTATCACTGTTAACGTGTGTGTTTTTCAGCGGGGGCGGACATCAAAGAGATGCAGAATCGAACCTTCCAGGAGTGTTACGGCGGAAACTTCCTGGCTCACTGGAACAGAGTGTCAACAGTGAAGAAGCCTGTGATTGCGGCTGTCAATGGATTTGCTGTGAGTGCCTTGCATCAAGTCTGAGACTATTTGGGCGTCCTGGTGGCTCAGTGGTCTAAGGCGCGTAACGTGTAAACGTGAAGTCCTGGGTTCGAATCCAGAATCTCTCCCAGTATTTCCTGTCTGTCTCTACTTGGAACTGTCAAATAAAGGCAAAAATGTCAGAGACTATTTGTGAATTGGATTTTGGCTAGGCTAGGGCAAAGCTTAGAATAGAATGAGACTTTCTTTGAGTGAAAATCTCATTCATTTCTCCACGTGACTTGTTTTAGCTGGGTGGAGGCTGTGAATTGGCAATGATGTGTGACATCATCTACGCCGGAGAGAAGGCTCAGTTTGGCCAACCAGAGATCCTGTTGGGCACCATTCCTGGTAAAAACATCCTCACCTCTCACATCCTTCTTGTTGAAACTGCAATGCCTTATTTGTTGATCAGTGTCATGCCTTTTGGAGAGGGGCTGTTGCCATGACGACACCTGTCTATCTGCAGGAGCGGGTGGCACGCAGCGGTTGACTCGTGCAGTGGGGAAGTCCCTGGCTATGGAGATGGTACTAACAGGAGACAGGATTAACGCTCAAGAAGCCAAGCAGTCAGGTAACACAGACGTAAAACTGTTCACAACGTAGACACACACTCAAGATTAATAATGTTGTTATTGTTTACTTTGTGGAATTCATCCAACTGAATGACCTGTTGTGTATAGTCAGCTGAAAAATCAAGTTAAACAGTGCTTTGAATTGATAAAAAACATACACCGATTCAGCAGCTTTTGTGTTTCTCAGGCCTGGTGAGTAAAATCTGTCCAGTGGACCAGCTGGTGTCAGAAGCTGTTAAGTGTGGGGAGAAAATTGCTGCCAACTCCAAGCTGGTCTCAGCTATGGCTAAAGAGGCTGTTAACGCAGGTGTGTAGAGTTTATTTTTGGCTAGCTTCAATGTTGAAACCTACCTGCAGCTTTACTTGGACAGGTTTGTTGTCTTTTCCTCTGACTTGCTGATCTGTGTCTGGTTGCAGCCTATGAACTGACCTTGGCTGAGGGGAACCGCCTGGAGAAGCGTTTGTTCCACTCTACCTTTGCCACGGTGAGTACAAGTGTGCATCTGAGCGCGAGTGAGGGGGGCTGACGGACCTGAACAGTCTGAGCTTGATCTTCGTGTCTGTGTCTCTCCCTCTAGGAGGATCGCAAGGAAGGCATGACTGCGTTTGTGGAGAAGAGACAGGCCAGTTTCCAAGACAAGTAGAGAAGAGCTGATTGAGGACTTGGCCAAGAGCACAAATTTCCTGATATCAGTGGATCATTTCCTAATCTGAAATCCTTTCTGACATAAGTTGGATCCTGCAAAAATCCTGATGCTAGTGGAACATACAAGCTAACAAAATTAGGATTTGGCCCTGAGTGAGTGCACAAGAGTGTCTTATCACAGCTGAGCCCTGTCTGCATTTGCACAGTATCAAAATCAAATGCTGTGTGTGTACAGTAGTGCCGTGTGTGAATACTATTTACTAACTTTGTCACGGTCAGTGTTACAGCAGGAGGAATCAGCCCTGATGACTATACTGACTGCGCCTTTCATTTTCACTGTCAAACCGCTGCCTACATTTTGTAGGTGGCAACCTTTTTTTGCCTCTGTACATTTTGCAAATAAATCTCTAAAATGGTTTTGAGTAGCCAAACTGTGAAATATTATTGGTGTTGATTAAAGGAATATGTCTCTCCTTCATGTTTATCACACAGTTGATTGTTTGAGAAACTGGAATTTCCCTTATCTTGTGGTTCTAAGATTAAATGATATGGTTTCAATAATTCAGGATATTATTCCTGTTTTTTACTTCCTAAGCATGGGATAACATTCACTCGTGGAGCTCAGTCAGGAGTAGCCTGGTTTCAAATGGTGATTTCTTACTGACTTTATTTATTTATATTTTAAATCTGGTGATTAGTGACCGCTTCTAATTCAATGAAATGTTGAGCCTGTCAAATGTATTATCAAACATTATGCAACACATGGACCCAGCTCACCCAGCAGCATCATACCCAAAACAAGCTCACGCATTGAGTAAAGTTCATCAATAATGTAGACCGCTAGGTGGGGCTGGTGTGCTGTTATACACAGTGAAAGAAACTGGACATTGAAAAGAAATTCAGCCGCCTGTTGAACACACCCCGACTTGTGTGTGTTTAAGAGGAAAGAACAGAGCTTAATTTGCTGCAACTGAATGTATGTAATTGACGGTTATAAGGTCATGTCATTAAAATACTATATACAAATCACCAGGCCCATGGCCAAAGGATCTAATAAATTGAAGAATTCTTAGCTTTTTCTTCTCAGTATTGTGGTTTTGTAAGTAGGATAAAGATTCTTGAACAGACTATAAATGTAAAATTGTTTGTCATTTTCTCAACTCAAAATACTGGTAATACATTTATCCAATATTTACACACAATACAGGACTTATTTTTACACGATCAAGATACAGCTAGACAAAAAAGGCCGAAAATAACTAAACTTACAAAAATTGTCTCTAAAATAACTAATTTCTTTGTGAAAACTGTCACTATTAGCCTATTATTATTGTTGTAGCTACTAGCACAAGTTATCAAAGGTTTAAACTTAGGCTACCAGCTCTTCATCCTGGAAATTAAGCCTAGAATTTTTCAGCAATAATTATCCCACTGTGTTCAACTGAAAAGGAAAACGCTGAAAAATATATTAAGCTCAGATTGTCTTCGCTTCTATTTTAGATCTCTAAAATCGATAGCCTATTGGCCTGATGTTGAGAGATGCATTATTTGGCTCCAACTACTCGGTAAACCATGAAACCATATAATAGTTAGGACCAATCGACTTCAAAAGTGAGGAAAACACCAGAACAAATTTGGTTAGTGTGTGCTTTCTTTTGCCTCTCCAATCATCTGAAGGCACCTTTTTTTCTCTGATCTCAGGGTTTCTTCACACGACGGCGCCCCATATCTTCACAAGGCCATGGCCTAATTGATTTTTATTTTCATTCAATATTCCCCTGGAGCTTGCTTTCTTGTCAGCCCCCTGGAACAAAACTTCTAAAAGGGGAGAAAAAAAAACTCGTCTCCTCACTCCGTGGGGAAGCACAAAAGTCTGCAGAGAAGGCCCGAAAAGAAGCTCCGCTTTGAGGCTACCGAAAGGTCAAAATAATAAATGTAGACTCAATTGAGGCTCTCCACACAGACAAAAGGGGCAAAACGTTACATTTTGGCAGCGCAGACCCTCATAGCGTGATAAACTCATTTAAAGAAGCCGAACTAAAGAGGGAGCAGCATGGGTCCAGAGAGGGAGAAAGGGGCTTTCAGCCCGGCAGACAGGCCTGGCTCCTCCATGGGCCTTTTCTTCTCTTCAGTCTCCATCCGTCTCACGCTTCTCTCCCCTCACCAAAGATCACTACAATATTCCTATAGGCACTCTGTGGTAGCCAACTCAGTAGTGAGTTTACAGTGACCATCTTACAATGTTTTTTTTTTTTGTTTTTTTTTGGTTTGGTTTTTTTTTATCTCCTCTGATATCACTATAATATCCCTGTAGGGACTTAAAGTGTGTCTGTGTTTTTTTTTCTAAAAGTTGTTAAAGGAATATTAGACTACAGGAAAAAAATACAGCAAAACTATAAACTATACACACTACATCAGGGGGTTTCTGCAATGGTTCTTTGGTTCAGGTATCCTCTAATCCTCTAATTTATTACAATTTAAAAAATCTAAGATCATAATAAATATGCCACTGTGATTCTTAAAATGTCCATTTGATGCTGCTGGTTTCGAACATTTCTTTCTAAAATGGTCCTTTACAGCACTGTAAGGGGTTCTGCTGTACAAAACCTATGAACCATTTTCTGGTACTATCTGTTAAGAGTGGCCAATTATAGACATATTACCACAGGAGATAAAAAACATACTATAAGGTCACTATAACCGCACTATAGTGCCTTAGATACACTATGCGTCCCTATATGAATATTCTAGGAATATATAAGTATGTATACCTAGCCTTCATTAACAGCAGCTGCATAAAGGCTGCAGTCAATTCAGCAGGCCTACCAGCCAGAGCTGAGCCGCGACTTGATGTGGTTCTTTCATAAAAGGCTTTTTATGCAGATCTCCTGCTTTTACAGAACCAGGACTATCTGTGACCATGGAAAGGATTCCTCAGCATTTTTCTGCCATCCAGCTGAGAGTTTCTCTGGCTCAGATGAAACAAGCCGGGTGGAATGGTTTTCATCTGACAAATATTTTCATTATCTCACATTCTTGGCACCGGTGGCCGTGTCGGAATAACACATTCATTGGTGTCTGCTTTGAATTATGCCCACCCGAGGGTGTCAGGAACAACACACGGTCGAAGTTTAACCTACTGAAGCAAGGCAAAGCGTCTGTGAGGTGACGGGTTAAGTTCCCTGTTTCCTCAGGTTGGAAACAGGGCGAGTAGGTTAATACAATGACATTATTTTACAGGCTATGCGCATCATGTCATTTACTGCGTGATTGATGCCATGACATTTACCCTGATGGATTTACAAACGTGGTTGATGCACATTTTTTAGAGGAATTCATCAGTGAGCCAGAAATAAAAAATAAAAGCAGCCTGTGTTATGAAGCATCTTGACAGCCTGCGGGTATTACGCATAGGCCTATTTGGTGCGCACTTGCAGCTCTTGTGACTTTTTTTATTTTCACTATAGGTCTAACCCTGTCGACTATTGACACATTCAACACCAACGTAATAGGCCTGCTTTGTGAGGTCTGAATGCGAGAAAAAGGCGGATGATGACCATACTTTTCCTACACTATGCGCAAGATCATCCGTGTGCAATAGGCTGTTTGCGCATTTATAGCCTACCTGTTAGGCAGCGACATAGATTAAGGTCTACCTGTTGCCAAGGAATTTATATTGTTGTATATGGAGATCAAAGGCTTGTTTGACTTTATGAGGCTTAATAACATAGGCTAATAACCTATGACAGGTCGCATTGAACATTTCTAACATGACAGGTCGCATTGAACATTTCTAACTTACTTTGTAATGTATCTTACCGACATATTGCCTTGGACACTTAAATGCCACTCTGTATTAAGCGGAATAGTTATCCATTAGGCCACTAGAGGCTATTAGAAATAGCTACTTATTTATTTGAGCGTGTAGAGACGCGCTGGTGTGGGAGTCCTTCTTCTGAAACTAACCAATCAAAGTAGCCTACACACACTGATCACATGACCCACTTCCTTATGCACTGTACTCTCATAAAGATTATGCACTTCACTATCAAGATAGTTCATATCCTATTCCAGCCTATGGAAATCCTTGCCCGTAGACCGGAACATACAATTCTCTAAAATGAGAATATTAGCAATAGAGCAGGATAGCTAGCCTATAGCTATGCATCTGACATAATCATACTATGCGTGAGACACAGGCGACTGCTAAACTAATTTACTAATTTATGTCTAGGAATCATCACGCTACCAGCAGTTTATTAAGATCTTAAACATCATGCTGTTTGGCTAAATCAAATAAGCCTCTCGCGGGGGGGGGGGGGGGGGGGGGGGGGGGGGATATATGGGAGCGAAAAGGACGCTCTCTCAGTAAAAAAGAAGCGGTTTAGTTTGTCTAACGGGATTCAAGCGAAGACGGAAGTAGGCAGGAGTGACGCCTCTCGCTTCGTCTGGATGTTTTCTCTTCTCCTCTTTGCTGCTGTCATGGTTGTGCTGAAAGGAATTCCCTCTGTTTTATCTCCAGAACTGCTGTATGCTCTGGCTAAAATGGGCCATGGGGATGAACTGGGTATGTTATGTCACGACTTTTGAAACAGAAATACACATGACCTCCGCACAGGCAGAAGTGCTACCTGCTCTGTGTCACTGTATGAGACACTGTTGGGCGACAGCTATGTATTCAGTTCAAGTCCACACAGGGTAAAGAGCGATAGAGCAGGACTAATCCACATGATCACCAGCCTCTAGCCACTCTGGAAAAGGCGATGATCTGTAAATGCTATAATTATTCGTTCACTGATTGTATTTTTTTTTTTCTTCAGTTCTTGCTGATGCAAATTTTCCAGCGTCTTCCATTAGTGCCTGTGGTCCAAAGGAGATAAGAGCTGATGGTATGTGCAATTAAGAGGATGCGTGTGTGTGTGTGTGTGTGTGTGTGTGTGTGTGTGTGTGTGTGTGTGTGTGTTGTTCTATAATATTGAAATTATTATTATTGAAATTATTATTAAGCCTCACCGATCCTTCTATAGGATTAGGTATCCCACAGCTGTTGGAGGCCATTTTGAAGCTGTTGCCCCTGGATACGTATGTTCCTACTCCGGTAGGTCACTGACTGATAAATCTGCTTAAACCACTGAGTGATTTTTCACTGATTCCAGTGATGGGTAGGTCTCCCTGCAGTATTTCATTATTTTGTCATTATTATTAGAAAATGTCTTCAAATGTATTCCCTCCATTGCAAATGTCATGCTGTGTCTCCACAGGCTGCAGTCATGGATCTAGTGGACAGTGACAAACTGAGAGGTTTAGCTGTTCCTGTGTGGGACACCTACACACAACTCCTGCAGCAGGCTGGGGTTCAGGTAAAACAACCACTCTCTCTCTCTCCCTCTCTCTCTCTCAGGTAAAATAAAGGATCAATAAATTCAGCAGAACTTTATTGATAAATCCGATGGTTGACTCTGTGTGTTGATTTATGTTTGTGTTTAGACTCCTCTTGAGAAGGTGGAAAGATTTGCCTTCTATGAACGAGCCAAGAAAGCCTACACTGTTGTGGCAACAGGGTGAGACTTTTACCTTTTTCTCTGCCTTCATTTGGCTGCACATTTGATTCTGTGTCTGCAAAATAAGTACCACACAAGCATGTCTCATTTTGTAAAAGTGAAACAAAAAGGTAGACACTCATCACTAGAAACGGTCTCTTGCAGAAGTCAGTGAGCCCTCTAATTCAATCACAAAAAGCGATAATGTTCTCTCTGTTTTGATTATTTGATAATGGTTTGAAAAATATGCCATATGCCTCCAGCAATGTCTAAAATATGTTTTTCAAAATGCAGCTGATTTATTAAAATGACACTGCATAAACCTATCAGTCCTCTCTTGGTGAGTGACTGTGTTGTGTCTCCACAGGGAAACGGCTCTCTATGGTAACCTGATATTGAAGAAGGGGGTCATTCCTGCTGAACTACTACACTGATATGCACACAGACACACACACACGCACGCACGCATACACACACACATTTTACTTGACTATCTATGAGATAATTATTTCTGTATAATATACAGTAGCTTAGTATTCACCCAGCCTGAATTCTGCATATTTGCACTTTTTAAAAAGAAAAAAAGTGTTAGTTAAATGCATTTTTTTTGTCACGAGTAAATACATTTTGAAATTCTTTATAGTAAAAAATGTGTTTAAACAAATCAAGAAAGGCTGAATATTTTTTCATCTTTAATGTTGACAATGCTCATCCATCAGAAACTGTGAATTCAGAATATAGTTTATTCTTGTTAAATACTGTAAACATGATCTGATCTCTCCAATGATCTCCATATCTCCAGGATATATGTTATGAAATGTAAATTACATTGTATTCTTGTACATAAATTATTTCTGGGTTTTAATAATAAATTTCAATAGATGATACGCATGAAGTCTTGGATTTGTGTGTTTAAGTGCCTTTATCACCAAGATACATCTGAATGAGTGAAGATTTACATGTTTTTATTCTTATGAAGGATTGGAGTGTTTAATGGAGTCAACAAGAACCTCTTTTAGCTTGTTTACCTGTTGCATCTTTATCAGATACATCTTTATTTGACCGTAAACGATAAGAAGCTAAACAGGTTGAGTTGCTGCTGAAGGTTTAGAGGTGGTAGAGATCATCCAGATCTTCCTCTGGCTGACTGTAACTCCTCTGAGAGGGCCAATCAACAGGCACGGCTGCATCGGCCTCGCCTTGGTAAGGGACAGGCCGGAGCAGATCTGCGTGGTACAAGTCATCCATGTCCTCCTCTGGCTGCAGGTGAACTCTGACCTCGCTCTCACCCCTGACCTCTTGTCCAAGCGGCTCCACCTGCACTGGTGAGCGTGGGTCGTCATGATACAGGTCATCCTCATCCTCCTCTGGCTTGGTGTACACCGGTTGTACCTCGGTGTCGACGTCGACTTTAGCCACCATCGGAGCGAGATATTTGTCCAGCTCTGCCCTCGCTCTGGCTTCATCCCAGTCTTGCTCAGGATCCTCTGAGGCCACCTTATTGGAAAAGGGATCTACTTCTGGTTGCTGATCGTACCTGGTGTCAGCTTCCTTCAAGGGGACGGACTGGACGTCCAGGCTCAGGAGCCGAGCTTTGAGGAGATCGGCCATGGACGGATGGTAGAGCTCGTCCTCGTCTTCTTCAGCCCTCAGGTACTGTCCGTCCTGTCCGGTCATACTCTTCCAGATGGCCATGCTTGGGTCAACGTCATAGTAAGTCCCATCCATGTCCTGCGGAGGCTCCACTTGCTCTCCCAAGGACATCTTTCCTTTGGCGTCAATGGACCTGAAACATCATACGCACACACACACACACACACCATGATAGTCAGTCTGCATTTTCCTAGTCCATGTGAACAAGATGTTTCATATTCATTTCAACTCAAGGAAAGTATAACTTACACAACAGTATCCTGGAATGCTGCATCGGGAAATTTATTCTGATAAAAGAACAAAAATATCATTACTTGTACCGTGTACCAGTGAACATACAAACATGTATGTGTTGTGTTATCTTCATCATCATTATACAGCTACAGTGTGTTGTGGACAGCCAAGTGGGATGTGTACTTACCCAGGGTTTGTATGGCTTTGCTGTGATGCCAAATATCAGGCAGATGCCGACGATCAGAGAAATCCTATGAGTGAAGAGACTCAGGATTAATGTTCTGATTTTCTGATTTTCTGATTAACATCAAGTGTCACCAGGTGTGATATATATTATACAGTAGATACTTGCTCAGTTAAAGCACATAACACAATATATATACATAGTCAAGCATCAAAATACCATCACACCAGGTCAGCCACCATGGTAATCACAGTCAGAAATCCTTTGAAGAGATTCATAGTTTACACGGGAAGAGAACGTTTCTTACCTGAACATTGTGTCTGTGAGTGTTTTCAGCTCAACGTCTCGGTGGATCTGAACAACAGGATAATTTCCCTTCTATTCACCTGCTATGGAAAATAGAGACCAAAGTTCCACCAATAAATCCTGTTCTGTTCTCTTGACCTTTGCACCGTCTGGATACGGCGCTGTTGCCTCCCAGTAATTCATTGGTGGTGTTGTGCTGTTTAACAACACAACAAAGTGGCTAGTAAAATGCAAAATTAAACAACTACCATTAGCAACATTTCAGCTATTGTGTCAACATAACAGAGTCTCAGCACTGACATTACTTGACTGTCTCTGAAATTAATTCATTATTCTATCATAATGTCTGCAGTGTGTGTGTATATGGACTATGAATGGTTGGAATAAGATTACTGTCCGTCATGTTTTAGTTTAGCTTTATTATTTTGCTCTAAAAAAAAAAAAGCTTATTCTTGCTTGTGTCTGGATTTTTTGCCAAGCACAGACAGTGAGTAACCACCTAAAGAGAAAAAATGCTTAGTCATACAATTACAATAACTACATTTTAGGTGATTAACCTGTCTTATCAGCAATCAAAAGGTGATCACATGGAATATCTTGAGACATAGCAATAACCTTTGCGACTCATTGTTTCTTTTATTGCAGTAGTTGTGTACTGACGCCAGTGCACATGGCCCCTGTTTTGGAGGTAGAGAATGATTCATTTTTTGTTAGTGACACACTGGTGTAATGTCCGTTCTGTTTGATAAATATATATCTACAGTGTACTGTTGGTTAAATACTGTGATTTGGGGCTGGTAAATGTGATTAGCTACCAATCAGTTATTCAGATAAAAGGGATTGTATTCAAATTTATAATGATGGATATTTTTAAGAGTTGCATCAAACACATGAGTATAATATTAGCATGTAGCGACACAGCATAGACTCCCCATGCTTGGCTTATTATGACAGGAACCCTCTCAGACACAGACAGACTCCCTCCTGTGTGGCTGTAGGGCTACAGCTTCACCCATTTAGAGTGGCTAATTACCCTTCACATACACATACACTATAGGAGGATAGATTGGAGGCAGATGATAGGCCTGTGATCTTAGTGCCAGCCACAACACTTACTAAAGCAACTGTGAGTGTGTCAGCTCTGATCTACGTTCTTGCCAAGATCCTACTACGCTGAATACAGTTCATGTTTGATGTGCAGGAAGAAGTTGGTTAAATTATAGCTGACTGTTTGTATCAGTTTTTCTGTCACTTACATTTGGCAAATAAAGACAGAAACCCCCTTTTACATTCAGCTTGTCTCAGAGTTTAAATACACAGCCGTAAACTAATTTAAACTAATCTAATATGGCATATATACGCACCTCAAGAATGTGATTTCATCTTAACTCAATGTTCCAGCATCCACTGCTCCCTCCACCAAGCTGTTATGGTTCCAGCATATCGTCGCCATCGTTGGTAAAAACCCCACATCTCCACAATGTCAACTTTTCTGGAACCAAGACAAACAGCTTTGTGTTTGGCTTGACCACCATATGTTTTTCAGTTTATCCAGTGGAGTTTGAAAGGGTTTCATAAGACCAAGAGGCTGGAACATTTCCTCAACCCATAGTGGAGCATGTGATCCTTCAACTGAAGTTAAAACAAGAAAATGACCTGGAACTGGAGTTACCAGATTTCACATGACAACAGCGATATGGAAGGCCAACAGATGGAAAAAAAATGGCCATTGAACCTCACCTCTTTCACTATTCGTACAACAGTAAGAGAGTAATTACGTGAACATATGGGTTAATAATGTATCTCATGACAATAGGATACAGCACCCCCACACACACGCGCGTATTGTGTTCAGTAGAACAGGAGCAGACAGACACACCACACACTTCCTGCCCTGTTTAAGGGATGGCTCCACTGCGTCTGCTGCTATCTGCGCTCTCTATCAGATCCATATGTGTCAGTACAAGTCCAGCGTTACCCCTCGCTAGCCCCACTCTCAGGTCGGCAAATTGTCTGCTATGTTCTACCCCAACCGGTTTCTAGTCCCTAAGAAAACCCCTGACATCTACGGGACAGTCTGTGTAACAATGATAAGGAAATTACTCCTGCTTTAATCCACTTTTACTATTGCTATTGGACTCTACACTCAGATAAGATTGGCTTAATTTCATAGCTGCCTCTTGAAGATAGCGATAACGACATTGTTAGATTTACACTGGTTTGGAGCCAAACATACACTGGTTGCTACCAGACTGACAGAGAAGCCATTATGGAAATGCTGTGTTGGTCTCCCAGAAACCACAACGCCGGGACAAAAGATTCTGCAGCTCCAAGCCTTGAAAGTGAGGTTTGACGGATAAAGTGTGCTGAAGCCTCTACCAATCTCAGCCCTCCCCCGCGTGTCCCGTACACATCGCTGAAACTGCTTTCATGTGAAGCCCAGAGGCCCAACAGCTACCCACACACACTAACCACAGGATTCTGCACCCCTGAACTGCTGATGGTCCCACAACCTTACAGGAAAACATGCTCCTCTGCGGTTTAACGAACCTCGGGTTGGCGGAGCGCTGTGGCTCAGCAACTGAGGCGCTCTCAGCTGTTTCTGAGGAGTGTTTTGGTCATTTCATTCGAAGACACATTAGATACAGGGATAAGGTGATGAAGTGCTGGAAAGTAGAAATGATGGGATAGCCTTCTTTTTTTTTCAGAGCAACACTGGTAGGTTTGTGTGATGCTGGTGCAGTGTAAATGGACGGCACACACCACAGGAGCTGGGAATTATATATAGGTTCCACTGACTCATTCAACCCAATCAAAGAAATTTTGATTCATATTTTCAAAAATCCAACTTCAACCATACATAAAGATCTGCATGTAGAGCTACATTATATAAATAAGTTATTTTGACCACAATGTCAGATTAGGCTAAGACCAAAGATAATTATGTAATACCTATCATGTTTGTGGTAAAATTCCTATCCCTTAATATATTTTGTCACAAAGGCAAAAGTAAAAACACATCTTCCCAATGGAAACACAATTCATCTGTTGATTATTACTTGATTATTGTTATTATGACAAGCTTTTATGCGCTTTAATATGCTCATAGATTGAAACAAATACATATATTTATATGTTGCTAGCCCTGATGGGCATGATATAAAGCCTGTGTGTCACTAGAAACTTAATACGAGAGTGCATCTAGCTCTCTTGGGTGGTGGAGAAGTTTATGTAGTGTGATTATCAGGTCTGGAAGCAACACAAGCATGAGAGATGGTGGAATATTTCTTAATGAGTCTCTAACCTCAGATAAAACAAGCAGGGGAGATGGTTTCTTTCTTTTTTTTTTAAATTTTGGCTGGGAGTGAGATGAGGATAATTGAATCTTTATATGTGGTGTGTACAGATTGCGCCCTGACACCTCTAGGAGCTATCAGAGGTTTGGATAAGTCTGCCAAGTGCATGAGCAAATATGTTTTCCTCTTCCCATCCCACCAGATACTTCTGCTCATATCCTGCCCTTGGAGAAGTGTGTGTGCTTGTGCGATGTGTGTATACATATGCGTGCATGCAAGTGGATGACAAGCTTTTTAGAAAGTGTAAAGGGAACAATAAAAACACAACGAATGGGAGTTGTCAGCAAGTAATGATTGTTGCCAATAAACTGCGAAACACACAGACACGTACACGCACACACACACACACACACACACACACACACACACACACAACCACATTGATAGCGATGTTATTGCACAAAATGCACAGAGTGAGCCAAGAATAAATTGCCTGTCTGTAACTATTTAAATGCAGCATTAAGTCATGATTTATGTCCGTAATTCTGGGATTCTAAGAGAGAACATGCTCCAAATGTGGCAGCTTGCAGCAATTTATGGGGGAAACCACTAAAATGAATATTTGACTAAATTCCCATATTAAAATGGAGGCTCTTGGCTTCATTTGGCTTAAAGTGTCAGTTACACAGTGGTTGTGTGTGTGTGTGTATGCATGCACGATGCATGTACAGTATGCTTGCGTGCATGCATATCTGTGTGCGCGCTGCATACGATGCATTTACAGTGTAGTCTGTGCTCTCCAGCAGATGTGGTAGATTGATATGTCATTGCCACTGATGACAGAACTTTATCAAAATTGATAACCGAAAATTGTAACTGTAAGTACTGGATCTGCTGTGCTGGCTCTGCCCCAAAACCAATAACAGCTCATTACTCCCAAGACAGTGAGGAATGCAGCCATCGTGTTTCTACTTGACTAAAAGCAGCATCTTAATCTGACTTTTTTGCTGGTAAAGAAACAAATAGAAAACAGAATATTAAATGGGCTACAATCAGCCAGAGACATCAGACTCCATGCTAAACCTCAATGCTGTGTCACTGTTTGAAAGAAGTGTAGCCCTATATAGCGCACATACGCCTTGGGTGAAAACAGAAATGTCACTAACATACACTAAAACAATCATCATCACCAAACCATCATCATCACCATCATCACTATCAGTAAATCCCATAAAGGTTGTCCAAAAGCAGAGGGGTGCATTTGAGGCTAACCGCCCCTCTGTCTTTACTCACAGTCTTCCGTCATATCCCCTACACTCACAACATTTAGGAAAGCTGGGGTTTTCTAAATAACTAAAATTAACTCAATGATCTACAATTAACTTAATTGATGCTTCACCAACACCCATTACACACACATTAGACATCTCACAGTGGAGTTTAACCACATGAATTACAGGGCTGGTGGAAGGACCTCCATGGAAGAGTGGAGGCGAACATGAAATGTTCTGATGACGGCCTGGTGAAAAAGGAAACTGTCGGAGTTATGAAGCTGCCGCAGAAAGAATCAGCCTGCCATCTGCTCAACATTTGGTAGTAACTCCCTGTGTGTTTTGCGTACCATGCAGGCATAAGCGGAATTTGAATGGGTGCCCCGGGTGCCTGGCATGCTGTGAACAATCATCGACTATATTCCATCACCAATTCACTCTTATAGTCTTTATCTTTGACAAATTTGCAAAGATGAAATCTAGAAGAATGAATTTACAATATGGCAGACTTGGAAAATATTGAGGCACTTACATGACTTAATGTGAATTGGTACATACATTTCAGCTAAATGATCATGCTGTTATTTTGACAGGTCACTGGGAATTAGCGCTGCATTTTCTGTAGCATAATTGTTGTGAATTATAATTACAGTATGCTGATAAGTCAGTATTTTAGCCCTTAGACCTTTAACATGGTTGGACAGAGATCACAATAGCTTGCACCCATAGGGATGCAAGACAAGCTCCACCCCTGCATGCTGGCCTTTTAGTGTTTGACCCTTGATTTTAACACATTGTAGCGCTTTGGTCTTGAGAAAAGTTTAATCTAAATAAAATGCATCATAATTATTACTGTACAGGGGTGGGGTGAGGGGAATGAGGGGCTGATGAGCCAGTCAGTCTGGGGCCCAGAGCCACCCGGCTCATCTGGCTCCACAGGTAATGCCTGAGACGGTTCCCAGCAACAATAGCACTGATGACAGCAGAGGGAGACTGAGGGAGAGATGGACCAGGAGCTGCACAGACACAGGAGACAGACAGGAACGGGAACTTTCCCTCTGTCTGTTAGGTAACCGATAGACCACCTCCCTCTCGGACTGTGAGGCTCTTTGTGTCTGTGAGCGGAGACAGAGAGGATCAGCAGAGACCCCGTGCTCAGAGGAATATGATTGAACTTTTTGTCCCGAGGAGCCAATCTGAGGAGCTGATCTGAGCAGTTGTGTGAAAGATGACCATTAGCAATATTAGCCGTTTGAGCTGATACAGCCATTACTCTGCTTGTCAGTGTATCAACTCAATGGGGAATGAGAGGGAAGGGAGGGAAAGGTAAGGAATACTCTGGATAATATTTAGCAATGATTATTCACTGTCAGACTGATTGCAGATTTTAATATGATCATGAGTTTCAAGTTCAGTTGCTCCCACTCTCTTTTGCTCTCTCACTGTCTCTCTCTCTCTCTCACACACACACACACACACACACACACACACACACACACACACACACCCTTTATCCTCTCTCAATCACACCCCTCATAAACTTAGTAAACATGTGGGAGCAGTTATAGTAAGTTTAATAGCTATTTACTGTGTTTTGTATGCTTCTCATTAAACACATTTTCCACTCTGAGAGAACTAATGTTTTGGAAAACTCTGTTAAATGAAGCCATCATGCCAACACTTAGCACATGTGGCTCATTAATAACAGATCTGCCCTCTACAGGATATCCAGGGAACTGCAGGGGCTCAACAAACAATATATTTCACAGATAAGGCATTATTTTCTGTCTATTGTTTGCATTATTTTTTTTTACTTGTAAGGATAAAGGTACCTATATAATAGAAATATAAGGATTTGCCTTTATTTCCAGCATTTCCTTACATCTGACAGCAGCAGTGGTTGCTGTCAGATGTAAGGACCCCTCCACCCCCCTTTTGCTCCCATCCCATTCCACCCCCCCCCCCACGCCCGCCCCCCCCACCAGGCCACTGAATGCCTCTTCACTGGAGCCCACTGTGGCCCTGGCTGCCAGCTGGAGTACCCCTAACCTTTAACCCCTGACCCCTGGCACCGCAGAATTCATCACAGAACCGTCAGCTCAATGGACTCAGGGGGGCCGACATCCTCCGGATCAGTGACACCATCAGGACAGGAGGCTCTAATAAAGGCAGAATAGAGCGACAGTAAGCACGGCGGTGACGGGACGATCCATACAGGTGCTGGAGATGCCACACAGGAAAGCATCCCATGCAGCCCTACAGAGATCCGGAGCCTTGGTTGGTGTACCGCCTTCATTGTTCCCCCTCTTTCTTTAACGTCTAACACAGTTGTATCCCTAAGTCTAAGATCACTGAACTCTTTTCTGTGTGTGTCACGCTCTGAATTAGTGTGTGTGTGTTTCAGTTTGCGTGTCAGGGTCCCATCCATCCCGATGCTCCTGGGTTAAAGAGGGGATCCTGCTGTTCCCTGATGGAAAGCTGCCTGCTACAGAGAGATCCAGTTACAGGAGCTCCGCACTTTCATCCTTATGAAAGAAACATGTGCCCGCTCTGTGGAGTCATGTCGGCTGACAAAACTCTTTATGCTCTCTGCTCTTATTTTTTTTTCTGGAGACAGATAAGGATATTATACAGAGATATGATCAGTCAACAAATCTTTGGCTCTCATCTTTTTCAGGTCAATACATGCTTTGATGATAAGAAAAAATAATAAGCCTAGGCTTTGTTAGTAAGTGCAGATTAATAAGAGCCTGTGATTTATATTTCAATGACTATATCACCGCTGAATAATATGATTTTATGCCTCCTGTTTGTGCATCCTCATATTTGAAATACCAATGGTTTCTTTGTTACACAGTCCAAGGATAATTACAGACTCCCTGGTGACAAAGAATGTCGAACCCAGCGGCTTCAATTAAAATGATTACTTAATCTTTGGTCTTCATCATTTATCCACAACTAATTGGAACACTGCTCCTAGGGCTGTTCTCATGTGCGGCCTTGGAATCGTTGCTATGAACAATACTTTTACTATAGAGGGACCATTTTGTCCTCTCTCAATATCTACCATAAGTATCTACCATAACTTATGGACCATCTTTCAGTGAAAAGAGAAGTATCACCTTTGAATTCAGCGCACCCTTTCAGCACACTGTCCCAAAATCCTCCTCTCAACTCTGGCTACTAATCTTCAAATTATGAGAGGAAAAGACAAAAGTAACTGTTACCACACATGCTGTACACACAACTATGATAAAAAACTGAAGGTCTGTTTCTACCCACAAACCCACTCTATTCAAAACAGATTACTGAGAGGCTGCTCTGATGTCAGAGTGAGGATGGCTACTTTCAAGTTCTTGTGGATTACTTTGCCTCCCAAAATAAAAAAAAAAGGTATACAAACATTTTATTTCAATGTACAGACTGTAAGTGTGATATTGTTATTATATTCATCTACAATTCATATACATTTCAATGAATCTATTATATTCATATACAAATTATTAACTTAATTTCAAAATGTATAAGATTGTGTTTCACAAAATGCCTCTTTTCATCAAGCAGTTTTTTTCTGAATTGAATAACTAAATACCTATTTGCTCCTTTCTGTACTTGATTGCTGTGTCATTTTTATCACATTGTTTTCAGTTAGTGTAAAGGATCACAATTACCAGTCGCAATCAGATTACAGGACTCCTGTTCCATGTAACCCTCAACCACAGCTGATATAACAACTTTTATTCATGTCTGACTACAAAGTTACTTATTACAAGTCATTCAGTGCCTCACATCCTTAGCAGAGTCAGAGGATGTGAGTCAGGCCTCTACTTTGACTCCCCTAACATCTTAGACTTGAATTTGATGATAATAACTGTCCCTAGTCTCTGCCTCCCTAGTCTCTGCCCGCCAAGCGGCCTGACCTCACCTCTCCAGACCCTGCATTGTTCCCACGCTTTGTCCTGTGGAAACTCTGGCTCCAACTTTTTTAAACCATAATTACATGCCTGCAGAACACAGACAGACAGCATAAAAGTTAAAAGGAGTTATCGTCAGTAATATGTTATAACTTGCTGCCACTTACTTGCCACTGAATTTTATTTACATTCTAGGACCACACTGAAAATAAATCTGTGACTTCGATGTGTCATCCATGACGATCTTTTAGATGCATTGTATATTGGTGTGTTGCATTTTTTATATTTGTACAAAATACAAAAAACTTAGTAATATTTTAAAATAGTTAATTCTCTTCTGAGTTCGCTGAGATGGACACATGACTCAGTTGAATCAACTGTAACATAGAAAATAAGCGTCAGCATCACACACTAACTTGTTCCTCCACAGATAAGATGATTGCTGTTAGAAATGTTTATTCAATGTGGAGGGAAACAAGTACAGATTCCTTGTAGTCCCATGGTGCAGAGATAAAAATGGAGGAGAAACTAGGAAGAAGGGGAAGGCAGACACCATATAAGGAGACAAGTGGCAATGATGTATATTTGTTTCTGCAGACGAGAAGAGGATTGTAAAAGTTGTGTGAAAATGCACAGCTAAGGTGTGAAGACTGACAGTTACATTTTCTAAATAGTGCAACTTGTATTTCTTTATATTAATTAGATAAAGAACAGACTTTATAGAAAATGTATTTCTCACCTGCTGTAATCCGTGAAACTCACAGATATTGAGGACTAAAGTGTCTCACTGCAGAACTGACTGAGCTGAATTTGCCTTTTGATGACCACTGCACCGTAGTGCCAATGCTGCAGCAAAAAACGCTATTACATAAACATAAAGTTAGTCACAGTTTGCTGAGTTTAGGCTCATGATTAGTTTCATCTGTTTGTCCCAGACATCTGAGTAATATCTCGTCTCTTCACTCTTGGTCTCTCTAGCACTTATGTGATGATGTGGAGGAAATCATGCAACGGAGGTCAAGCACAGTCAAACATGGCGTTCATTGGGGCACAGAGGAGAGGCAATTGTCAAAATAATACTATCTGTGCTGCCCTACAAAGGCAAACAGCAGTAACTTTTGGTGTGTTTTACAGGTCAAAGGTTATGCCAAGGGTTTAGACTTCATATCAACAGAAATTATAGGCATAAATGCAATTAAATGATATACAGACCACCACTGTACCAACAGTAATTTTGTCAGGACAGGAGATGCTACTCGCACTGCTGTTTGGCTTTGTAGGGCAGTGAATGTGTATTCCAGGAATTAGAGTTTAGTTAGAGAGTTAAATTCTGTATCAGGAGTGGTTAGATTCAAAAGTCACGTTGCTCTTTGTAAACTAAACTAACACAATAATGATGCCCAGTGCCCACTGTGTCCTGTCTAAATAAGACAACACAAGATAAATCTCACTAAAGGGGGTTACTGTTACATTATTGGTTTACATAGTCCTCTGAACTTATCCCGGAGGAGAGACGTTTGCCAGAATGGGATTTTAATAATGTCACTAAATCACTCCCAGCTGCCCCGACTGCAGGAAATGCTTCCTTCTTCTCAAAACCTCAGAGCAAATAATACACGGCGCATGGTGTATTCATGAGCATGTCTGTCCTCAGAACTCTTGTTCGTTTGTCTGTTCAGGATTTCATTTCATATTGTCCTGCAGTGTTGTGGTCGGAGCCAGTCTCATCAGTCTGCTCCGCTCTCTCTGCTGCTGCTGCTGCCATGAGAGCTTCTATTCACCACTTAACCTTTCAAAACTGGTCGACTAGCTTTAAAGGGAAAACCTGATTCCTGGCTTAAGAAAGTGTAAGGAGTGCCAGATCAGCTAGCAATGATTCTTTAATGCTTGCAACAACTTCCAAAAGGTCAGCCCCCAGTCAGGCACACAGTGACTGTGGCTCTGAGTGGGTATTTAGAGGCTCTAATAGTCATTTGAGCAGGCTTTGGTCTCATGCTTGTGAAAGCAGTTTAGCAAAGAGGTAAACACCCTGGGGCCAGCAATAACAGAGTGGAACTGATTAGAGAGGGAGAGGGAAAGAGAGAGAGAGAGAGAAACAGAGAGGAAAAATAAGACAGGGACTGATAGCATCTTCTTACCCAACTTAATTAGATCAGACAGCTAAAGGCTCCATAATCTTTCAGAGGACTGTGTGTGTGTGTGTGTGTGTGTGTGTGTGTGTGTGTGTGCACACCTTAAACTGTTATGTGAAATGTGAACATAACAAAGAAAAACCAATATGCTATAATAATACTCCTGTAATTTGGAGTCAGGGATAAGTCAGAGATTGTCAAATTGTTTCTTGCTGCCCTTTCAGATTAGGGGAAAGAGTGAAATGATTCAATATCTGTTGTTTTGGCTTCTATTTTTGCCCGACGGGGATATGCTGGAATTATCGGCGAAGATATTGAGGATAACCCACATTCCCTTTTCCGTATCACTCCTCTCTATCCCCTCTCTGCACACTTCCAAACCCTCTCTCTCTCCATCTCTCATCCCCTCCCTCACCCCATCTTTCCATCGCCAACTCTTGATATGTCAGTGAAAGCTGTTGCTAATAAAAGTTAAAAAGCAAAGTATGAAAAGGAGGTGAGAGGGAGCAGAGGGAGGTGCATTCTTCCCTCCCTGCATGGGAAGGGTTCTGCCGGGGTGAGAGGGAGTTCCAGCGGTCTGAGGGGGGGGGTTTGGTAAGGGGGCGGGAGGGGGGGTGCGGATAGGGAGCCGAGTGTCACCCCCGTCGCCCCAGGACATGGAAAAAACATTTGGTTTTGTCAGGTTTCAAAAGGCACAGCAATTACATCGGAGACGCAGGATGACAGGACATCCCTGCATGGCAACGGCAAAAGCTAAAAACGCTACGGGGAAAAGAGCCACGCCTTCAAAACTTAACAGGAGGAACTCATCCTCTCCTCTCCTCTCTTCTCTCATCACCTCTCCTCGACATGGCTATAAGCAACACTAAAGCAGCACCCCAATAGCTCATCTCCATCTTCTCTATGTCCAGAGAAGGCGGCCATTGTGTGCCCGTTCCTCTCTCCCCAAGTCAGTTTCCTATTGAGGCTCTGAAAGGGCCATTGAGGGGCCCTGTTTTGGCTGTGCAGCTCACCTGCAGAGGGGAAACTATGGGCCTATTCTAAAGCCCAGCAGCTGCCAGGGCAGAGAGGCTGGCACCCAGTGGGAGAGAGAATAGCAGCCGCGGAGCCTTTCAATATGAAGCCACTTAGTAACAGAAGGCATGTGCCAAGCCTGCAAAGCCAGAATGAAGAGTCACCCTTTGGTGTTCACTAAATATCAGGGAAGAGTTAGACTTGTCTCCTCTTCCCTGCCTTTCTCCCTCATCACCTCACTCCTAATTCTGCTCTCTCTTTCTCTCTTTGTCTGTCTCTGTCTCTCTGTTTTTTCTCTGGCATCCCAGTTTATAGAGCAATAAGCCAGAGGTAGAATAGGGCGCCGCACGGAGAAAGAATGGGTCAGAAAGTGTAGAGGGGTCTAGTGCAGCGGGATGGAGGTAAGAGTGAAAGCTAAGATTAGAAAAGTAAGGTACAGTTCATTGGAAGACTTTGCTTCTCAGGTGGGATGGAAGAGATCTCGAGGCAGAGTAGTGAAGGAAGATGACAAAAGGGTCAGAGGGGTATCAGACTTAAACTTAAACCCTGTCAAACTTTTCCTCCACATTACAGAATGAGTGCTGAACTCCTTTACGTCCGACAGATCTGGCTATATGATGCTGTCTGTTCTCATCACTGGGCCGCTGTAAGGCCCTCTGTGGACCGCAGGCCTGTGAAGAAGCCTTTCCACACAAAGCCCCTTTCTGTCAGCGGGCTAGCTCCCACACTGACGCTAATTTACGATGCCCTCACAGCAATTTCCACAGTCAGAGAAGTTCAATTGTGTTTTCCAGCTCATTAAGCATCAGCACAACAAAGCTTTCATCTTCTCCTCCGTCCTCTTCATCCCCCTCTTTTCTTCATCCACCCATCTTCCTTCCTTTATCCTTCTGTCCGCTACTCTGCATCCCTTCGAGCATCCAATCTAAAGAGATTAAGTGTTAAATGTAAATGTGCCTCCTTATTCTGACAAATATCTTTCCTTCTCCCTATATATAATTCTGTTTCTGTCTGGCTCTGTGGTCCGGTTTGTTTAAAACATGGCCGAAAAATCTGAAGGGTCCCCTCAGACAGGCATAGGGAGAATTTAATGGTTGTTTATTCAGGGGCCTCTGCTCTCCCCTCCCATCTCTTTCAGAGCTTCATGCGAGGACGTGGAATATTGTAATCTCAGAATAATCAACAACTCAGCATATTTATTCAGGCTGTCACTGTGTTGAGATCACAGGCGTGCGCACACACACACACACACACACACTCACACACTCACAGGTCCCAAATATTTTTTTTAATTAAACAATATTTGTATGCAGCATTTGTTTTCACATTTGACATGCGTAAGACAGTTTAAGGACAGCGTTTGCCTGAAGGTTAGAAAAGTGGGCGTGTGACCAGAACGTCACATTGGCTCAAATCCACAGACGGGCGGTGGGGGAAGTGAAGGCGGAGGGCTCTTCCCACCATCAAGAGCTACCGCCAAAATGCCCCTGAGCAAGGCATGTAACCCCAAATTGTTCCAGTTTCAGCTTCTCAATTGCCAACATTGTAAGAGCCTGCGGGAGACGATGATACCATAATTGATTTACATAATGGATATACTTAACAGAAAACATCTTTTAAGGTCAATTTGAGTCACAAGCTCTGAGGAAATTTACATCAGAGATGTGGCCATGTCCTTCTGAGACCCAGACCAACACTACTAGTGCTAGCTCCAAGCAAGTCATCTTCTCGTTATGGAATCATTTGCTGAAAAATAAAATTTGTGCACTGTAGGGACACAGAGAAACACAAGAAAAGCAGCCGCAACCAAGTTGTGGACTAGTGTGTGAGGGGGAAAATGGATATAAATTAAATTACAGGAATGTTTATACAGTAAATATGATTTAAAACACACAGCAGTTCCTCTGAAATGTCAAACTGAATGTTGCTCTTGGTACACAGTTTTGCTGTTGTGGTTCAGTGGATAAACAAACTGCTATTAAATAGAAGATCCAAAGAAAGAAGGGTCATTAAGGCTACAGCACATACGCTGAGATTTTGAAAAAGACAGTATCAAACACTAACAGAACAGAAGGTGCATTTAGCTGTCCTCCATAAAATAAAATTAATCTCTGTATTTTAAATTAGTCTTCTTTTGGACACTTGAAAGAGGCTTGTAGTAAGAAAGGAGCACAATGAAGTGGCGACTTTTTCTGGTTATTTTCTCACCAACAGGTGCTTTCAGTCCCTCTGTGAGGTTTGTCACAGCTCAGTTTGTCGCAGCTCAGTTGCCATCACTTTGGGGGTTTCAGAATATTGTTGGGAAACGTTTCACCTAATTTCCAAATGGTCGATGGAGAACAACTGTTTGACATAAATCAGTGCGTCATTTACAGCTCCCATTGTTCAAGTGGTTTGTGTTATGTTGCCCAGTACACTCACAAAAAGTTAATATCACCATAGTCCTTGGCTGTAGTGTGAATGTACACCAAACTGTGCTCACTACTGTCACATAATGTGCTGATTTTGTGGTCTGACCTCATTCTGCATCAAGTTAAGACACCGAGGGGGAAATTGACGTTGTGGCAGAAACTTTTGTGAAAACTAATTCACTGTAAATCTAGCCTCTGGGGAAAGAGAGGGGGAGCGAAGCAGATAAGAAACAGAACGAGAGTGCAAGAGCATATTTTATAGTGTGGTAACATTGTGCAGTCATTCACTTGACCACAAAATGGCTACACTCTAGTCATTACTGTTAAGCCATGTCAGTCCTCTCTGTCCCACTGTGAGCCACTGGAATGCTGCTCTCATTACACTCTCAGGAAATTTCTCGATAGTTTAAAGTTGAACCACCCCATATTGCAGACTCCTTATAGCCAAAGACTGCATGGTGAGAGCTGTCCATTTCTGTATGTGTGCGTTGATGTGTGTGTGTGTGTGTGTGTGTGTGTGTGTGTGTGTGTGTGTGTGTCAGGTTTCTCTGGCTGCATTACTCCTGTGATGTCCCCTGCTCTTCTGCTGTCAACACCCTCATACCAAACGTTGCCTACATCTGCTATCAGGGCCAGACAATAAAAGAGCCTATGATAATTTTACATCGCTACCCTCTGTTAGCGGGGCGCTCTCTAACATTATCATCATCATCATTATCCTCACAGAGTGCAGGTCACCATCTGAGTTCCCCTCTGCTGTCAGCGCTGTCACTGAGCTCACCCTAACCCCTGGCTCGCTCTGGGTCCAGAGAGGGTGTCGGGTTCCCTTTGTCCCCCTCCGTCCCTCCCGAACCGCAACAATACGCCAACAATATCTCTGTGTTCACCTGTTAGCACCTGGCGCTGCGGGCAAGACTCACCGCCGAGTCTCCGTCAGCCAAACACTGCGCTCGTCTCTGTTAGACGCCATGTGGAACGCGCCTCCCTGTCACCAAACCCAATATCCTACATCCAAACACACAGAGGCATAATAACCCGCTCACTGCTTACCTGTCAACACTTTCCCCTTGCTGCCGACTCATGCTAACATATAGAGGATAAATGAAAGCACTTAACCAATCAGCAACCCATCAGGTAATTACAAAGCTTTCAAACATCATCTGCCCTGTCCCCAGTATGTCCCCCTCAAAAAGAAATGGAGATATCATCCTCACAGGGCATGATTATAACAGATAACCACTTAACTCCATGTTAATTATGCTCAGCTTAGTATGCAAATGAGTGTTCGAGTTAAAGGGTAATTCAGGCTGTAGCGCGTGCATTTTGATTTTCACTTTTCCCCAATTTGCTTGAAGCTGAGTCCTGCGGTGCCCCTGGTGGCTGCACGGAGTAACTGCTCCTCTAAATGAAACCGAGAGGGCTGCAGGGCCTGCTGTCAGCTTCAGCAACGCCTCCTGTCATGTTTTAACCTGTGACATGCTGGGACAGAAATGTTCTCTGGAGTCACATGGGATATAGCTTACGCTTTGCACCGCAAGAGGCAAGTTAATGAAAAGAGAGAAAGAAAATGGCTTATTTCACGACTAGGTATGTAATACGGGGCAGCGGGTCAGATCAGTGAGCTTCTTCATAACTGGGGGTCAACAGGTTAGACTTGGGGGCCGGCTGATTCTGAGCGGGCTCGGAGAGAACAACAGCTCATATGACATGATGTGCACCGCAGTGCTGACGGTGAGACAGATGAAACGACTAACATAATCAAGGCTGATGTGCTGTTGCAATTCCCTGCAAGCTCCATCAGATAAGGAGGAACGTCAGTGGTAAGACCTCAGGCCCTCTGCATCGCTGCAGTGGGCCAAGCACGCTTCTCACATTCATCCACTCACAAGGCACTGTATGTTTGACTCAGTAATTATTTCCGTAATTAATCTAACACCTGTATGCCAAAATAACAATCAGGCTATTTTACAGTGTGTGTTGCATACATGGGGCCATGCACGAGCATTATTTAAAGTGGATAATTGAGACATTGTTAATAAAATAAATAGAATAAATAGCCCCTGAAAATCAGTTATTCCACAATAACTCATGGATGCTGTTAAGGTGGAATTGGCTTTAGTTCTGCTTTATATTAGAGTCCTCACTCCTCACACCATTCCCCGCTGAATCTGCCATGTGAAATAATCAAAGATGCTTTTGTACAGCTGACACTTAACAAACCCCTGGTCATGTGATTCCTCCAGCATGGCAGAAGATGAGCGATTCACAGGAATAGTCATAGACCTCATGTTCTTCAACAGCAGAGTAACCATAAACAAACCAGGTCAGGTTATGGTTGTAAATCGGACTGCATTGTAAATGTGATACTGTGTTAGTGTTGTATACCATTCAACACTTCATTCTGGCTATAAAGATGAAGAGAATTCGTATAGAGTGTGATGCACTGTAAATGGCAGGATGGAAAGGTTTGCGCTCTTACTTCCATTGACATTTTGACATACCCAGTGTTGGCAGGTCCACTCAGACACAGGATTATGTTCTGTTATGCTTCACCAAGCAGGCCTCCCTTCCTTTTAAAGATGATACACTTTTACCACAGAGTTCCCTGCTGTGCGTTTCATAAATGTTTATCCCACACAACTCCGGCCCCCTCCCCAAAGTTTGCTTAGGATAGCTGTAAGCGCTGCCAACTCTCATGAAAGAGAAAGATAAAAAAATGAAATATATAAAGCCTGCTTCGACATGTTTGGTTCGAAAGGAAAACTTTTTTTGAAAACCACAATTACCTCCTTAAACAATCCTCCGCTGTGGCAAGCCAGCAGGGTTCAGAGAAGTGTGGGGGCAAATGGACGTGCACACACACACACACAGATTTGAGGATGGGGGAGGAATGAGTGGGGGAGCAGACAGACAGACAAACAGACGTATAGATTGAAAGAGAGTGAAAGAGATGGAACACAAACAATGAAAAGACTACTGGATCATATTCAGCTCCCTACTTTCTCAAACCAAAATACTCATTGTTGACTTTTCTGGCAAGTATATACTCAAAGAGAAGCAGGAAATATCAATTATTCATTCATTACAAAACAATGGAACAGAAACAAAACAATGGAAGCATTCCTATATCCCTTCAGATATCCTTCAGAGAGTGGTAATATTCAGAAGTAGAGGAGAATTGCAATGTTGTCGGGAACTAAATTACAGTCATTTGAAGCTTGTATGGTTGCCCAGCTATCTATCACTGTCACAGAGAGAGAGAGAGAGAGAGAGAGAGAGAGAGAGAGAGAGAGAGCAGACAGGCGCCAGTCGCGGCAGGATCAAAGCAGAAAGTACCTCGGGGAAAGAAACAGTTAACTCCACTTAACCAATTGTCCTTATAGTCAGTATGCTGCTGCAGGGCCAACAACTGTTCCCACATCTTGGGTTTCGTTGAAGATGATTTTGACTTGATTTGACTTGATTTGAGGCGCTCCATATCAAAATACATTTGGATAGGCCGCTTCCACTATTTATTTGTGGTTTTACTGTCTCTCAAAGGACCTGAACACAATAGGATTCAATATGGCCATAACACAGCCGCAGTTCAAACACAGTTTAATTATGATGGTGGTTCACAGTGACTTTGTGTAAAACTCTTTTAACTGCTCTAAAATCACTGTAAATCACGGCGTGGAGTGGCTTATTGCTGTAATAACACACGGTAACACCATTTAAAGAGAGAACACAAATATTCCAGAAATCTTGTATTTTTTATCAATAATCATTAAATGTTATTACTCCGCCAGGCAATATAGTTCTTGAACAGTAATTAAACAATGTGATGGATAAGCGACACATGATTACCGGTATGAGTGGTGATTTTCGGTTAGCGCATTAACATTTGAATATGCAATTAGCTGTCACAGGTGTGCGTTTATCAGGTAGGCTATTTTACCACTGTAACGTGACTCCGCCAATCAGAAGTGAGGATTAAACCTATCCGTGTTATAACGGTGTAACATGCAGAAGAGATAAAGTAGCATACAGCCTGCACTAACCATCCATCCTGCACGGAGGTTTACATCTGTCAAGGCTGGACATCTACGGGCGCATAAACCGGACCGCTTGTCTCTCGGGAAAAGCCTGACCTATCAAAAACTGTTTGGGTCGAGTCACGTGGACAAGTCGACAGGCTGATAGGCAGGCGGCAAGATGAGAGAGAAACTTGTGGCACTTCACTGAGGGAGAGGCACGTCCGTGCGTAAAACCACGTAGCTGCAGAGCATCGCCAGAAGCCTCGACAGAAGACATTTCCTAGAGTGAAGCACGAAACAAACAGCGAGGGAGTGATCGGCCGGCAAATTAGTTGTATGGCACCTCAGTCGTGCGTAATGAATCCTGCACAGGGATCCCCACCCGCGGCTGCTGCGGGGGAGACCTTACCAGAGGAGCGGGCCAGTAGTGTGGGAACTGATGAGCTTCAGAAGCTCGACCTGTCGCCTGTCAGAAGATGTAAAACCAAAAGTTTAGATCTGCCTTTCAGTGTGGAATCCCTAATATCGGACAGGACGCCGGCCAGAAGCCTCCACTCAGCCTCCCCAGAGTCTGGTGTAGGCTGCGTCCGGCCGGAGGAGGCCGAGTGTCAGTCACCGAGGGGACTTTGCGCGCTGTCCGACCGCTCCAAACCAGAGGTGGTGGAGTTCAGTGACAAGGAGCCGAGCCCCTGGTTCCAGCCTCCATACACCTCCCCGCCAAGTGAGTTCACTCTCTTTCTCTCTCATTTTTTTAGAGAAACATTGACAGATAGGACAACTGTCTAAAACTGTTTTGGAAGTCGTGGAAAGCCTCCTAGGCCCTTGCGTGTGGTGTCCGATAAGAATATTACACTGGATGTACAAAATATTAGGAACACTCTTCATGAAGTACACTGATGAAATTAGTCCAGGTTGTGATTATCCCTTATTGATTTCCCTTGTTAAATCTATACCAATAACAGAGGAGGAGATGTAGAAAAAGAGAAGCAGACGAGTAAGAGAAGGAGTTTTAAGCTTTGAGACAGCTGAGATGTGGATTGTGCAACTCAGTATCAGGAGGATGTCCCTAATGTGTTGTACATTCAGTGTAGGCCTACATGACATTTCCCTGTGCAGGCATTATCGCTGCATAATGTCAAAATCAAACTTGTGAAGTTGCTTGAAGCCATATAAAGTCACACCCAATGCATTTGTTATTTTATAATCCAATGATTTGACTCTCCAACTGAACTTGCAGGACTCCCCAGCCCAACAGCGTGCACTCTGAGGAAACACAAGAACAACAGAAAGCCCAGAACTCCCTTCACAACCTCCCAGCTGCTCTCTCTGGAGAGGAAGTTCCGTCAGAAACAATACCTCTCCATCGCGGAGAGAGCGGAGTTCTCCAGCTCCCTCAGCCTCACAGAGACCCAGGTCAAGATTTGGTTTCAGAACCGCAGGGCCAAGGCCAAGAGACTACAGGAGGCCGAGCTGGAGAAACTCAAGCTGGCCGCAAAGCCGCTCCTCCCGACCTTCGCCTTTCCCTTCCCTGCCCTGGGCGCACCCATGGGCGCACCGTCCCTCTACGGTGCCCTAAACGGACCGCGGCCTGCCTTACCCGTACCAGGACTATTCAGTGGACCATATGGGATGTACTACTTGTCTTAACGCTCACTAACTTTGAACTGCATTTTTTGGGAAAGCCGCCTTGAAAAATCATGCCTTTTAACAGCTGCAAAAAGTCTCCGTCTTAGCAAGTCGTTCAGTCTACTATTGAATCAAAAATCGTATTTTTCTTAAACAAGTGAAACAATATGTCAATGGGGTGAGATTTTTTTTCCAATGCATATCAACTGTCTTTTCAAAGTGTCACTAAGTGATTCGGTCATTTTTTCCAAGAAACGGGTGAAACTGCACTGGAAAAAAGTGAAATATTTTCACCCCATTGGCATTTATCAAATGTTTTAAGGAAAACAACATTTTAAGTCTCAATACACTAAATGACTTTAAAATGGGCTTTTTTTGCAGCGTATTCAGACAATATATAATTTCCTTGGTTTCCTAAAGGACTCTTTTTGCGCTCATTTTGCGTATGAAAAATCATTTCATATGTATGGTGAGCTTATATCTCGATAGAGGTATTTAGTCCAAACGAATTGATGTCGCAGAGAAGACGACATGAATATCATTATCTGAAGGCCCACAGCCTCTCACTGCAGCTCAGAGCGGTTTGATGCTAAAGTGACCGGATGAATGTTGTATTTCCAGGCTTAAAACTGTTATAGCTTATTCCCGAGGCCTTTGAAAAATTCTGACTTTATAATGGACATGGTTTTCAAATTGTGGGGAAAAGAATAACAATAAAGTATCGACATTTGTTCATCCACATTTCATTTATAAGTTGGGTAGTCTAGGTCTACCCTAGTTTATTGGCTACTGGTAAAAAAAATACCAAGCATAATTTATTTGGCGGATCATATGAACTTGCTTACTATTAAACATATTAGTGACTTTGGCGATATGTAGCCCACAGTAAAACGTTTCTTTATATGTCTATAGAGCAAAAAAAAAGTTATCAAAGATGTTTCTATAGGACTAAAATGTTCCCTGAACTTCTGAAGAACCACTTAGACCGCAACATAACCAACCTGATGCTTTTGAATCAAAATCCATTCAACAAAAACAAACACACTTTAATTAAGACAAAGCATTATACAGATATTAATAATTGTAGTGCATGTGTCTACACTTACATATTAGCTCATAATACCCCATATGAATAACAACTAAATAAGAGCCATGATGGAATAGATTTTTTTCAGATTTGCTTCATTGATAGATACAGTTTATATCCATTATAAGAGCTGCACAGTTTTTTTTAACACATTATAGCCAAATCAGTTATTGATATGCCATCAAGTGTTACCAGAAATTTTGTTTTTCCAATTGCCGTCTTCACAAATATGTTTAACTTAGACATTTTACCACTGAGCTATTAAACATAGTCTCAAATGACTTGATGCTACCTAAGGTTACTATGAGCCATAAATAAACCATTACACTAATAACTGTACTAAACCAGTTGTGTGTTTCTAACTTGTTTTGACTTCCCCAGATTAAATATAATAATCTATTGCAAAATAAATGCATCTTTACTATTGTCATTTAAAAGTTTTAAATTGTATATTTTACCTCAAAGGGAAACTTCAAAAATTGCACAAATAATATTCAAAGCTCTTACAAGACCACAGTAGGCATTGTCAGTTTCATTATTGCTAGACATGTAAATAAAAGTCTTCAACTATTTTTGCAAATGCTCAAAATGCTAAACATGACTGATATATTGACAGTATCAGTCATCAGTGTACAGTGTATTCTGTATTTGATGGGTGGAAAAGTGTTTTGTACAACTATTAAAATATATGATGTAAATTCCGCAGTTCATTTTCATTTTCTCATCAATGGACTTAAAATGTACTTGTAAAGCTGGTCTACAATTTACATATTTATTAAAAGTGTTCAGGCTGTGCTTGAAAGTTGCCTCAAGCTACACATTGCATTATTCTTTTAAAGTGCAATGCATGAATTAAACATTTTATTTTGTCAAACTGTCAACAATACAAGAACTCCCAACTACGTGAACAAAACAGCATCTTGCATAAAGACACAGAAACCTGTTGGAGCCAGATGAGGCCACTTTACCAGCACTCAGATAAAAGACTGTATTCACCAATGGATAATCTCCATCGGAAAACACTTTGCTGCTCGGAAGCGCTGTTGGTCCAGTCTGTTAACAGCCTGGACGTCACCGCTGGGAGGAAAGGTGAAATGGGAGCCTTGTAGGAGACAATAAATTATACACAACAAAAGGTGTTCTGTGATCGGCTGCATAGGTCTACACACCCATGTCATGAACCGTTTCCCACTAAATATCTGACATCTATGGGTACTGATGACTTGAGAAAAAGAAAAAATGTTTTCATGTCAAAACTTGCTCATCAAAAAAACAGTTTATTCACAGTTAAGGACACATCTGACAGGAAATGTAGTCCATTACAAGACAACGATATAAAGTTATTCATCTTTAGAGACGAGCGACGGAAGGCTTAATGTCGCTGCTTCATTTCCTCCTTCCTCGCCCTCTAAACCCTCGGACTGAGCCTTGACCGAAGCACACAGTTGCCGGGACCCTGAAACAAGAAAACATGGCTGCTGACATTTGTATCGCAGATGGCTTTTCATTTAAAGAAGAAAAGCTGTTAGTAGGTAGAATTTACCAGATATCACGTTACTTACATTTCTATTTAAACAATGTTGTCAGCTGTTTGAATTCTTCCTGATATGAACTAATACAAACTGCCTAAACGGACAGATTAATGAGCCCTTCCCATACTTTACTTACAGGGTGAATTGCATTCTGGGCTGATTTTAACCTTGAGAAAACTGAATCCCTCATTAGAAGTCTAGAGCTTACTGCCTTGTGAAAGTGGCTAACTTAGCTCTAGGCCCAACCTGAGTAAGTCCAGTGTGAAAATCACCCAGTCGACTTTACTGAAGACTAACCTGTAGGAGTAGCGCGACTTCAGCTGCTCGGTGCCTGTGTTCGTGGAGGCGCTGTGACCCGCAGCAGAGAGATGTGAATGCGTCTCATTGGAGGCAGAGTTGGCCATGTGAGCAGCCTCCGCTCTCCCCGCTGCCTCACACACACCGGGCTCCATGGCTTCCCCTTCCTCTGGTTGGTCGGACACCGCGCCGCACATCACCTCACACACACCCTCAGACTCACACACACCCTCCGTCACCTCCATGGCTGCGTCTTTCTGCCGCTGGCTCTTCGTCTCATGGGTTCTGTTTGTAAAGCGTCAACATATTAAAAATATACACACAAACATTAAAAAAAAAACTTTGAGGAAAAATAAACTGATTAAACAGTTTTTCAAGCAATTTCATTGTTTGTCAGGTCAGACTATGATACATCCAAAACTATGATACATGCATTTTATCTAAATTTTTATCTAATTAAATCTACACATTGGTTTCATTGGTAGAACAGCAAAGACAACCTGTTTCAACTGTCTTAACTTAAATGTCATAACTTGATGATGAAAAAACAAAAAAATATAATAAAGTCTATTACAAACCAGATACATTGCTCCAGCTCTGCTAGAGTTTTGTCAATGAAATTCAATTTTGAAACATGAAGCCTGTTTACTAATGGACCTGGGCTCTCCAAGATCAAAATGCTCCATTGAGTCCCATCTCTAATGATGTTTGTTGCTGCCATCTAGTGGACAAAATGGAGGCAGGGACGTCTCACCCTTTGTCTTTTTTGGTCTTGTCAAATCTGAAGTCCGGAGGATACTTGTGAATTCTTATTAGATGATCTTTCCTCTGTTTACTTGTGCTGAACTTCTGTCCACAGCCCTCCACCAAACACTGGTACTGGAAAATAAGAGAGTCAGGAATAATGAAAAAGCATTAGTCTTAAATGCTTGTTAAACTTAATTGTTTGTAGTTTATTTACCCAGTGAGTGACAAATTTAATACAACCAACATGAGGTTGCTCAAAGCTAAAAATCAAACTATCTTTGAAAATGGCATGGGCATGAAAATAATCTCAGGACTCTTATTTCCGTTGTAGGGTATGTTTAGTTTACCATGTCTTGCCTTTGGGCGAGGATGGTAAAGAGAGAGTCATGCCACTCCTGAATGTGAATGTCCAGGAGGCGGGCGGAGGGCAGGGAGCGGCGGCAGGAGCAGCACACGTGTCTGTGCAGGGAGTTGTAGTGATGCTCGTACTCCTCCACACTGCTGAACACCTGGCTGCAGCCAGAGATGTGACAGGCAAACTCAGACACACTGTGGGGTGGAGAAAGGACAAGAGGAGGAGGAAGGTGAGAAAGATACAGAGGGTGACAACCTGAACAACACTACCTGATGAGCAGAGACTTTTATGCTTCATATGAATATGATTAGGCTGATTAGGTTACCTCATTGCACTTATGTTTTACTGTGATGTTGTATGAAGTTTGGCTTATTTATATTTGTTACTGTATGGAGTTTGAGTTATTGTATACTTGTTTTTCTTTGATTTGATGGGGGGGGGGGGGGGGGGTGGCAGGCATGGGGCCTGTTCATGCTACCCTATTATTATATTGTGTGTAGTAATGTATGAGTTATTTTGATTTGATTGTATTATGTGTAAATATGTCTCTTATATGCAAATGTTTGTTTTCTTTGATTTGATGAGGGGGATTGCAGAAATGGAGTCTGCTAATCATACCCTGTAATCTTGTTAATTTTAAATATGTCCCTTATATGTAAATATGAATATATTTTTGATAATAAAAGAGAAAAAAAAACAAAAAACATTACCTGATGAGCAGAGACTTTTATGCTTCATGTGAATATTGCTCAAAAGAGATGGCAAAGGAAAAATTCACCTTACAACACTTTCACACTGTTAAACAACAGCTATTGGTGATGGACCTTGCATTTCTGGGCCCATGTTTTAGTTTGGTGGTGTATTGTTGTTATTCCCACAGATAATTGGCCAAACGTAGACGACAGGAAGTCATGTTGAGGTATTTCCAGTGTAGCTATGATAGAATTTAATAACAACAAAACAACAAAATGCAGACTCCACACCCCAAGGTTCAGTCATGCCTGGTGATGTTCTTACTTTTATACCTGAGCTTTGGCTTGTCGTCTGTCTCTAAGGTTGAGAGGTTTTGCAGATACAGGTGTCTGTGAATGTCCCCATCCTGAAAGACATATTCAAAATACACATTCAGAGGGTAACCATGACGCTGTTCAAGTCATCATTAGTTAGAAAAGCAACACACTCCATTACTGAGACAAAATGAGGGCAGTTGAGTCAGTTCAGTTCAGTTAGCACAATACTGCACGTTACCTCAAACAGCTCGTGGTCCTTGTGTAGATGTATCCGTTGTGGGGTGAAGTTGAACGGTGTCGATGTGTTGTCCTCTTCACTCTGCCTCGGCTGCGTCAGGTGTGAGTCGGCCGTCCGGAAGCCTTCACTGAAAGTTTTTACTAAATAATCGCTCTCTGTTAAACCTCGGATCAATTCTGGCTGGAGCATCGTTTCTAACGGGTTTCACGCTCTCTGGCTGGACGCACAGAGCAGCAGCAGCAGCAGCAGTGTTTTGGTTGTTGGGTTGTTGTTCACGACGCGGAGAGACTACGTCATCACATACGCCCGTGCGCTGACAAAGATCGTATATGTTTAAGAAGACACATCACGCCATGGTGACAAAGTGCCCATCTCATGGTCTGCAAAGGTGTGGGCGTTAACTACGGAGCCCGGGAGTGGCCATCGGGAGAAAAATTATTTATCTCGTGGCCACGATTTACTGCAACGTGCGCATGATTTGCAATTTGAGCTCTCGTTTTCTCTTTGTCGTGCGCACAAGATACAATTCATTCCCTCGATCTGGTTAAAATGAGCCCTCGTTTTGGTTTATTTGTGCACACGAGATACAATTCGTTCCCTCGATTTCCTCTTTACATGCGCACAAATTGGCAAAATGTGCCCTCGAAATAGTGATAACGTGGGTAAGATATATAATAGATGCGCTCTTCACAAGCTTATAAAGAGTCAGTGCATATATTGGTGATTATGTTTAAATGTGGCGCTGTCCTGGGTGTGTTGCAGCCTCCTGATTGTGTTTACATGGCCTGAAGGTTGAGTGGCTAAATATGTTGCAATATTTGGGGGATATGCCTATTCAGTGTAAACAGACAATGGATATTAACATACCAAATCCTTACTAGGCCTATCTGCAATATCTAAAAGGTATCTTTTAAGTTGCATTTTACGAATTGTATCTCGTGCGCATGTTTTAGTTCATTCGTGCGCACGAGATACAATTCGTTCCCTCGATTTCGTTAAACTGTGTATTTTAGGAAAAAATGCAACTTAAAAGGTACCTTTTAGATACAGTAAATCGTGGACTCGATATAACTTTTTTCTCTCCCAATAGCCACTCCCGGGCTCCGTAGTTAACCTTACCACTGAGACAAATTATTCTGAGTCGATGACGTTTTTGGTACCCAGAAATAGTGGCAGAGTGAGATCTCATTCCTTCTTCCACCTCTCAGGTGCTACCAAGTCCTTTCATTTACAGATTTCTATACAGATTTCTATTTCTATACGCAATCCTCCTCGGCATCAGACAGGTGCGCATAAAGCAGACATTAGTGATTTCAGGATTCTCACAAAACAAATCAGGAAAACGGCGTGCACGGCTTTCACCCGCCTGTCTGAATCTGTGCCAGTCTGACCATTCAACCTTTCAGCCAGTAGAAGGCGACAAACGCCACTAAGGGGATCTGAGGTACTCTAGTGATATTGGATATTAGACAAGTTAAATAGGCCTGTTAGCTATTTCCAAAAAGTAACAACAAACAAACAAAATGGCTACATGCCATTGTATACCAATGTAAGGAATCTATCCGGTCTGTATTATAGGTTAGGGAGCAATACATTTGGTTTGCTTGCATGTAACGAAATTACAATAATATGATTACAAAATATATTTTATTAGCCTACTATATTATGTATTAACTGTAGTCCTGAAAATACCCAAGTTGATCAGATTAGAGTTGTGTTTGAAATATTAGATAATGCATGTTTCTGATTGTTATAAATATCTCATGATTGGGTGGGGGCAAAAAGATTGTCTGATTACAGAAAAAAACAGACAAAAACAGACAGACAAAACATAATTTGGCTGTAAGCTCTTCGGATAAATTGCGAAATTAACTTAACATTGTACACATTTCGGATGCAAACTTCAAAAGTAACTTAAAGTTATCAGATGGCATCACCAATTAGGCGGCTAATTCACAGCTGTCTTTAGGCTACTTTCGGCTCACTGATCAGTTCAGAGATCAGTATTCGTTTTGAAAGGGAAATGTTTTTTGTTGCAGCAGAAGTCGTCTAAGGGCAAAGTTGGACTCGGATACTGACTCATGTGGTTTCTCAATTTTCAGGATATTACACGGCAGAGAGAGTGAGAGAGAGAGAGGGAGAGGGAGATAGGGGGGAAGAGAGAGAGAGAGAGAGGGAGGGAGGGAGGGAGGGAGAGGGGCGGAGGAGTAGAGCTGAAGGTCTTTGGTGTTTCTCTGAGACCGCGAGGCATTCAATGACGGTCCGGTCCGTTACAGCAACATGCGATACTCTGGATATTTCATATGTGTCTGCATCTCCTCTTGGGGTACGGCTTTTCTTTTCTTTTCTTTTCTTTTTTCTTGTCTTTTCTTTTCTTTTCTTTTCTTTTCTTTTCTTTTCTTTTCTTGTTTGTTTCTGTGTTTCTTTTTTCTTTGTTTCTTTTTTCTTTGTTTGTTTGTTTGTTTGCTTGTTTGTTTGGTTCTTTCTGTCTTTCTTTCTTTCTTTGTCTGATAAAATATCCCTACTTGCAGGACTAATTGCGGGCAGTCAGAGGAGTCTACCCCATGTGATGGAATATGAAACAGTGATACCTCGGAAACTTCAGGATGCATCTCACATAACTTTTTCTACACAGCAGGTAACTTAAATTTATATTGTGTCATTCAATCAATTTCATGGCCATTTATTTGCTGCGAAAGAATGCACTCAGTTCTTATCTTTTGTGTGTGTGTGTGTGTGTGTGTGTGTGTGTGTGTGTGTGTGTGTGTAGACATACCCAGATGTGATCGAGTACGCTCTGACAATAGCGGGGCAGAATTACACTTTACACCTGGAGAAGAACAGGTGAGATGACTTTAATGTCACAATAAGCAGGAACTGATTGAACTGAAGTTTCTTTTTCTTCTTTTTTTCTTTTTTAAATAGGCTACACTACCTGTCAAAAGTTTGGAGACACCTGATTAAATGCGTTATGTTTTTCATTATCTTGAAGCCATTTTGATCTAAAGGTTTATGCATAAATGCTTGAAATTTGTTTCTTAGACAAATAGAAATAGTGAAGTTGATCCTATGTATTAATTTCTTTCCAAAGCCTTTGCCTTTCCATCAAGGCAAAGGGCGGCTACTTTAAAGAATCTAAAATATAAGATAGTTTTGATTTGTTTAACACTTTTTTGGCCTCTGCATAATTCCATTTGTGTTATTTCATAGTTTTGATGTCTTTACTGTTATGCTAAAATGTGGAAAATAGTAAAAATTTAAAAAAGAAATGTGGTGTGTCCAAACTTTTGACTGGTAGTGTAAGTACAGTCCACACACACTTTCTCCCTTGATCTTTTCCCCAACGGACTTATTGACAGATCAAAATTTTTTAATTCCAGAAATCTTGTCGGGAAAAACTATTCTGTGACACACTATTCTGAGCATGGCACCCACGTGACAACTACTCCAGATCATGAGGTAGTTTGGTATTCATTCACTAACATTAACATTAACATTAACAGTATCCTTTTATTCAGAATCAGGTTGGGAATATTATATGTAAAATTTATGCATAATAATGTGTTCTATCTTTGCTATATTATTTGAGTGAAACAAGCTATGACTGCCTAAATTTCTAAATTTATAACTTTAAATAACTGGCAAAATGCAGCAACAGGATGCTTTCTTACACATTACAAATATCCCTCCATATGTTTATCAAATTAATTTAAATTCTAGAGGCAAGAGATGTATTTATCTATTTGTTGTCACTGCACATTGTGATGTTTTTCACGTTTGTATGCTTCCAAAGCATTATCTTATGATTCAGGACATACAGCTAAATGCATAAAGTAGGCTGTGCAGGATATCCTGTACCATCTACCCACCCAGTTTCACTGGTTTGTCATTCCTGTCTTCCTGTCCTTATTGTGGTTTTGCTGTATGGTGTGATTTCATCTTCAGCCTAAATCACCATCACAGCTCTGAGCTGTCCAACAGGGGAAATAGGTTTTTTAAAACACAGGGTTTTTCCATTGAGGAGTCTGACGTATGTGAAAGTCCGCTGTCACAAGTCTTCGTACAGTTTATGCGTCAGTTTTTCAGACCTGGCTGTCAAACACAAATAATAGAATACACAAAAGTAATTAGACACACATTTTACTAGTCATTGTTACTAATTGGTACAGATCTCTGCCGTGACATTTTATGTAATCTAAATACCAATGTTTTGTATTTTATTTTTGGTCAAATTTAAAATGTCATAAAATACATCATGATTGACCTTGAGGTTCGCAATTACAAACTTCCTCATTATGAGAAGTGACGCCTTATATAGCGTTCTTAGAGTTCTGTGTCAAACAGGATGACAATGTGGAAGTGTAAAGTGTAATTGTAAAGGTTCAAGTAGAAATTGCACATTACATCACCACCTATGGACTAATCGCTGTCATTCTCTCTGATGTTGCAAATATCTTCTATTTTGTACCAAACTCGAAAAAAGTTACTGCACTATGTTTGAGATATGTGGCAGTTTAAGTAGAAAAATAACATATGAAGTGAAATCTGTCCATTTATTCCATTGATAATGATGTCTGCCTGTTCAGGATCACTGCTACTACCATGGACACATTGTGGAAGTGGAGGACTCCTCTGCCAGCATGGGACTGTGTTCAGGAATAAAGTGAGTAAAGCTGGATATACAGAAAGAGGATGGGTCCACCAACGTTTCAGATCCAAAGATTCACCAGGATCCATCCCTGCACATCCATTAAGAACATTACATCTGTATTAGACTGCATGTAACTCAGATTCTGAAAAACCTCTAACCCAATCAGCTCCTTATGTTACAAAAGGCCAGGCTGATAAGACCAGGCTTCTCTGATAAAAAAACAAACAAAACAAAACTGCTGTACTGTCCGCTGTCTGCGGAAAAACAAAATTCTATGTCGCTGTTAATAGCTGTGGAAAGTAAACAGCATGAGCAACAAAGAGAAGTTTGTTGTGACCAATTATATTGAGATCCACATGATGTTTTAATGGTTTTTCATTGCTGAGAAGGTCAGAAAAATACAGTTGTTTGCATTTTTTCTTTGCTTCAGCTCCTCTGAACTGTCACTTCCTGGTTTAAAGGTTGGGCACGCTCTTCTTGCACTTTTCTCTGTCCAGTCTGAAGTATTCCTGTTTTTCACTATAGGGGGTTTGTGCGCATCCAGGAGCAGGTCTACCTGATCGAACCTCTAACTGGTGCTGAGACAGAGGAGCAGGCCGGCAGACGGAGCTCTGAAGCCGACGAGGAGGAGGGTCTTCATGCTGTTTACAACTACAGACACCTGAGGAGGAAGAGGAGCACTTGTTCCCATGGAAACACAACCACTTTCTATGACCATGGGTCCCGGCCCTCTGGACTGTTCCAGCTCAGCAGCCTGGTAAAGACAATATACATATATTTCTGCATTGAAGCTGTTAGCAGTTATTTTGTGATGATATTTTATGCCGTATAATTAAGGCAGGGTAAATAGTAAAATCATATCCACTACCTCTGATATTTTTATTGAAAAGGCCAATATCAGCTCACTATATCTTAAAAGCAATATATCGGTCTAACCATAATAGACACACACACACACACATACAGTATGCATGCACACTCAGTATCAATGATATCTAACACATTCTTTATTATTCAGAAAAGCAGAGGCCAGACCAAAAGCCGCACTGGAAAGCCCAGGATAGTGGAGATGGTTGCGGTGGTCGACAACAGAGAGGTATGATTTCCTCATATTCCTAACTCAGTCTGACTACTGGTATTACAGTTGTATCCAATTGATAGTTACTATCTTATTCAGTAATACTGTCTTCTCTCTATATGTAGAATGACTGTCTTTCTATACAATGCTCTTACTAAGTAAATTTCATCCTTTCTTTCCAGTATAAGAAGTTTGGCAGTAAGAAGATGGTAGAGGCCAGAGTGCTTGAAGTAACAAACCATGTGGACAAGGTACCTTGCAGTTATACAGACTTCACTGCAGTCTATCAGTTAGAATGATAGAAGTTTTTTGCTTAGAAAGGGAAAATCAAAAAAGAAATAGACTTTCCATATTATCCTACTGATCTTGGACAGTTCAATAGTTCAATCTAGATGTGCAAACATGATGAACAAGTCTCTCCCAAAGCCAGAACCAACACAGCCAAGACATTTTGACTCATAACTGTTACTGCTACAACAAAATATAGTTCCTTTGAAGTCAAAGCTCAAACATTTTAGGAATTCAATATATTTTCGTTGACAGTAGAAAAGCTCCAGGTTCTACGCACCATGGGACTGCATAGAATCCAAACTTGTTTCTTCTGTCGACATTATAGATGAAAGTTTTTGTTCTGTGGTATATAGGTTTTTTAACGAGACGCTCATGTTCATAAATATTGATTGAACTGTCCGAGCCCATAAGAGTAGCATATTAAATCTGTTTTATGGTGGATTTGTGTGTGCTAACACTGCTCTGTGCTGCTCTGCTTCAGCTGTATCGTCCTGTGGGTCTCCGTGTGATGCTGGTTGGTCTGGATATCTGGTCATATAGAGACCAGATAGAGGTCAGCAGTAATCCTGAGCACACCCTTGTTCGCTTCCTTGATTGGCGTCAGAGCAGCCTGCTGCAGAGAATCAAACACGACAACGCACAGCTCATCACGTAAGACGCAGCTCTCTCCAACCTCCAGGCAATAAGACGATAAAGGTGTATTAAGCACCTATTATTGCTGATGTCTAAACATTTTTCCCTGTTATTCATTCAGTGGTATGGATTTTGAGGGCTCAACTGTTGGCTTGGCAAACACCAATGCCATGTGCACCTCCAACTCTGGAGCTGTCAATGAGGTAGGCAAGGTTTTTCCTCTGTAGAAATCTGTAATTTCAAAGGAAATGTCAGAAGAAAATAGGATTGTCTCATGTTCCATTCAGTTTTGCTCCGCTCAACTCCACTTTCATCCACTCTGCCTTTCATATTCCCAGGACCATAACACTAACCCAATAGGAGTGGCCTCTACCATTGCCCATGAGATGGGCCACAACCTGGGCTTGTCCCATGATACTGAAAACTGTAAATGTGGCTCCTCAATGTCAAACAAAGGCTGCATCATGGCTGAGAGTGTTGGGTAAGCTCCGTTTCTCACTTACAACAAAACTACACCAATTCTAGAAGCTACTATGTTAAAATCCAACAAAGTACAGCCAATATTTTCTCTTTCTCACTCTCTCACTCTCTCGCACTTTGGCTCCAGGCTCGTGTATCCAGAGATGTTCAGCAGCTGCAGTCAGCAGCAGCTCAGCAGCTTCCTGGAGGAGGTCAACCCTGCTTGTCTGCTGGATACTCCCTCTACTGATCGCATCTATGGAGGACCGGTGTGTGGAAACGCCTTCCTGGAGCCCGGAGAAGAATGTGACTGTGGCACTGTAGAGGTACACACACACACACACACACACACACACACACACACACACACACACACACACAGGCACATATAGAAACACACATGTACTATTTTGACCCTCTCTCTCTCTCTCTCTCTCTCTCTCTCTCTCTCTCTCTCTCTCTCTCAGGAATGCAAGAATCCCTGCTGCAATGCCAGTACCTGCAGATTCAATGCAGGATCCCGGTGTGCAGAGGGAGAATGCTGCCACAACTGCCAGGTAGGTAACACACACACACACACACACACACACACACACACACACACACGCTTATCATACACTGTGTAGATGTGTGAAAGCAGAGTGTAAAAATTGTTGGCAGGGTATTAGCGGAACAGAATGACTGACATCACTGAACATAAATGAGCTAAGAGGATGTGATACATGTGTTACACCAACTTTTCTCACTAATGTCATTTTGAGTATTTCTTCTGCCAGGAATACACACATCATTATCAGTGACAGGATAGATAGTGGCAATTGTAGTTCAGTTATTTCCCTTTCAATGGTCATCATTGGTTACTGCTTTCTAAGAAAGATTAGAACACTTAGCAAGTTTTAACGTGGCACCAACACAAACATTTTTGACTCTATTTTATTCTTGAACTTGCCAGAGGAGGTAAACATCATCTCCATTCTTAAGCTGTGTGTGTGTGTGTGTGTGTGTATTTGTGTATAACTCCATGTGTTTTCCTCTCCATTCTGCAGCTGAAGGCGACAGGCAGCATGTGTAGACCGAGTGCAGGGGACTGTGACCTGGCAGAGCATTGCACTGGTTTCTCTGCCTTTTGTCCTACAGACGCCTTCACCCAAAATGGCCGGTCCTGCAACCGTGGAAGAGGACATTGCTACAACGGACAGTGTCCTTCACGGGAGCAGCACTGCAAGAGACTATGGGGACCAGGTAAAGCAGAAACATCAGTTCACTTTGGTTTTGATATGCTGCTGACTCATCACTTCTGATACTTCAACAATCCTAAGATTGCAGCCATCATGTGTTTCCTGTGGTTCTCTGGTTTAGACGCTGAAGTAGCAGCAGATGCTTGTTTCGACAAGGACAGGAATTGCAGAAAGACCCTGTTTGGCCAGAGATGTCCAGGCCAGTATGTAATCGTTTCCAAATCCTGATACACCTCAATAATAGCACATAGTAACAGTGGTATTGTTGCTTATTGGGATCATAAGCCCGGGGTTTTTGTTTGCAGGGAAGTGACATGTGGGAAGCTTTACTGCTCAGGAGGCTGGGAGTTCCCGGTGACATCCAGAAAGTCCTTCATCACACTAGCAAATGGAGTGACGTGCAATGAGGCAACCATGAACCCTAAAGACAACTACCCAGCAGATCTGGTAATGGTACCTACTGGTACCAAGTGTGGCAACAACATGGTAAGGAAACTGCTGTTGTTCATATTTATCAGCAACTGAACCCCATGCATCCCGAATTGCATGAATATGAACTGTGTGTCTGTGCCTCAGGTGTGTTATAATCATCGGTGTCAAGACATCAAAAACATCAAAGCGTATGGAACGGATGACTGCTCTAACAAATGCAACAACCGTGGGGTGAGACAGATATTTACCCTTCAGCACTTTGAAGCACTATAGCAGGGCCAATGACAACATAGCTGACTGTGACTGTGGTCTCTGGCAGGTGTGTAACCATGAGCGACAGTGTCACTGCCACCCCGGCTGGGCCCCGCCCTTCTGTGATGTGGAGCTGACAGAGCTGCCAAAAGGTACTGCACAGTGTAGTCTGTATGTGTGTGTGTGTGTGTGTGCTTGTGTGAGTGTGTGTGCACACTCTGCTGGTCAGCGTCTGTGTGTCTACCTCTTTATATGCATGAACTTTTGTGTGCATTCTTACGCAGGACTGTATCTTCTCCTCTGTGCTCTGTGCTGTGTTGTTCACCAAGAGTTAAACTTTGGAAGAGACTTTCTCGTGGCCTTAAACAACTGTGCACTGTTCTGACGAGCACAAATAGATATTGATTTAATGGAATTTCCCTGTCTGTCCGTACAAATGCAGTAATGATATTACAGTGAATTCTGTTTCCTGACTTGTTGATGTATGCTGTGACGTTCAAGCTTGAGCAGTAAATGATATTGTTGCAATCGGTGTGTGTTTGTGTGTGTGTGCGTGTGTTTGCAGGGACAGATATGGTTGTCACTGCTGTGTCATTGGCGATAGGCGTACTTCTGCTGCTAATCCTGGTTATTGGAGGTTTGATGTGCTGCAGGAGAAAGAGACGCCCTGCAAAGAGGTACAGAAAGACGGTTTTCCTTTCTTTCGTCTTTGCTCCCCATTCAAAATGACAAAGCCACGAAGAGTTATAGTCAAAGCTCCTTCTCCTGTCCATCTTTGATTTGAGCCTCTGTGTGTGTTTCTTTGCAGATATCCCCACTCCACCTCGGGACAGTCCAACCCAGTATTTCAGTCAGGCAGTTCTCAGGGCAGCCCTCGCACCAGGCCCTCGCATATAAGCCAGCCTAAATTTGTGGAGTCGTCAGCTACTCAAGCCTGTAAACTTCTGTCCTCTGCTACTCCCCAGACACTCACTGGAGCCATATACCCCAGCAGAGCGCCTCCAGAGGTGAGAGTCCCTTTTGATCTATCATTGATCTAACAGTTTAGGCGCCCGGATGGTGTGGTGATTATAATTGGGGGAGTAGAGACAGAAATGAGCTATGAAGAAGTGACACTGACACTGTATGTGTTGGAGTAGTGTTTTTATCTCTTCTGCCAATAAGACATGTTATTTTCAGTTGCAGCAGCTGTAGTTAGCATTTGATATCGCGTCATTAATTTTGGGCGGGAGAGTCGTGTAGTCAGAAGGGAGATCGTCTTAAGGCTTAAAAAAAAGTCCAAGCAAGCTATTTGACAAATACAGTTTAACTCATCTCTGTTTATTTCCTTTACCAGCCACCCAGGAAGGTGCCAGTTGTGCCTCAGTCATCAAAGATCGAACAGGTAAGCTTTGATACTATTTTGTCGTTAACTTAAATGTAACATCACAAACCTCTGTGTTTATGTCTCTTTATATATGTCTGAACTAGTTCATGTTTTGTATGAATGTTTTTCTTCAGGCTGTAAGGCCGCCTGTTGTCCCAATCAAGCCCAAGCCAGCCTTTTTTGAGGTAAGGATGCACACAACTGTTTTAGAACCCGGGTGTTTCAAAAATATCAGTATTAGCACACACTTCATGCTAAATTCTTGGTTAATTGGTCTCCTAATATTGATAAATCAGCAATATTTTTGTAGCATTTCTTATCGTTTCTGTTTAAAGAGTGATAATTAATTAATTGTTTGTTTTATTTATTTTATTTTGATAGACCAAGCCACTTCCTCCATCCAAACCTCTACCGCCACTTGGAACTAAGCTGGTAAGAGAAATTGTCATAAGACCTTCCCACTGCTGCACTTACTCACCTTCATGCAAACACAAATATGCATGCACACTCAAAGAACCAAACACACACACACACACAAACAAACACACATACACACACACACACACTCACAGAGATAAAACATTTTTTGCAATATCACATGATTGAGATGTGATCATCTGTTTTTTTCAGAACACAAAGCCAAAGCCTCCAATGCCTCCAGCGAAGCCTTCTGGAGCCTCTTCTGCACTGAAACAGACTCAGCTGGTGTGTATTAATAATTTCTTCTGTTGTTTCCAAGACAGAACCATGAAATTATGAAGTAGTTATATAGAAAATTAGATGTTAACTAAAACGAATTAAGAATTCAACAAATAACTATATTATATAATTATATGAATAATGCCTTCTGATAATTGACCTCTGCCTATTATTTTTCCAATAAATAGTTAATAGTTTTGCAGCTCTTTCACTCTTTTAGAAATTGACAGTATCTTATCGACTCCACCAGACTGCTTACATTTTCTGTAGAACTACTACATCATTTCATGGTTATTTCCAGGAAACTCCCTAAGAAATTAACAGTTCCTTTCTAGGAAATTATTAGGAAACTGTGGACCCGGAAAATGAAGCGTTAGTAAATTATGATATGTTATAAATAATAATCTAAAATCTTAACTAATGTGGGATTAATTTGTGCTCTTCTTTACTAAACTGAATTGCAGAGGGCACAGTGAGACTCGCAGCTGGCATTCAGACATTCTTAATGTTATTCCAGACATGCAGATATATAAAGGTCTCTGTGGTTTTGGACATTGTCCCAACATTCAACAGTGAAATGAGCAAGGAGTGGCTCAGTGTTAGGGAGTTAGTCAGCACATAACTCTTCTCTGGCCACCATTGAATAGCTTTGAATAGTATTACTATGTTTTACACAGTGTGATTGGAGAGAGATAGGAAGAAAAAGGAATTTATGTATATGGGAGAAGTTAGAAAGGGGAAATTGGAATTGCATTGTGACAGTGACTCATCCATAGCGTGTGTGTGTATGCGTGTGTGTGTGTGTGTGTGTGTGTGTGTGTGTGTGTGTGTGTTTGTTTGTTTTTACAGTCTGCAGGGAAAGCGGCCCTGATGCCCCCCAGCAGGCCCAGATGATGGAGGGAACAGTTCCAGTTTGGTGTAAACACTGAGATCCTGCTTTAGATCCACTGAGGGTGGATCAATTGAGAGAGCCACTGGGTCTTGATGATCCTCTCAGGAGATGTTAGTCTGCTCTGACGTGGAAAGTAGAGCCACTGAAGGGACAGCAACAATAAGTGACAGAGTCTTTCTGTCCAGTCTCTCTGGGACTGGCCACTGTCTGTGTCTTGTTTTTGTATCTCAATGGAAACCTGAATCTGTGATTGGCAGACTCAACTTTCTTGCTATATAAATGACAACTGGCTATTCTGCCATGAAACCGACGATGTGATTTGTCTTTCAAGGGAAAATTCTCTCTGCCTTTGTCGTGGGATGCAAGGATACCTTATTAAGCAATTGCACTGACCACTTATGCTGTGACTGTTTTACTAACTGTTACCATTTTCTTTTTATTCTCCCACATGATTTTGGTACTGCTTTCTAAGACAGAATAGAGTTGTTAAGGGATTTTTTTTTTCAATCTGCCACCAACATGGGCACTTTACAGTGAATAGGGTATGGTGCACGGCTTATGGATATATTTGCCATGAACTTTTAGGAGTAACCTATGCTTGACTTCAATGGGACTGCATTGCATGCAGCTATTTTCTACTAGTGTTGACATGATGTGACTGATTGTAATTATTCAAGGGATTTTATATAGCAGGCCTATTCTATGCAGTGGACCTGAGGCCATGTCACATGATCATGCTGTCCTTCACTTACGCCAATAATTGTGGTCTTTCTCCACAGTGATTCTGCCTTGATTGCATACTTTGAGCTGAAACTAAACTTGATAGAAAGTTAGAGTTATTTATTGAGATGTTATTTTTGTCTGTGAATTTAAACTATAAATAATAATAAAAAAAAATAAAAAAAAATCACCACAATGAGTGTTTCAGTTGTTTTTTTCCTTATTTTTTCTACTTATGAGACCACCTTGTCGGAAGCGTATTTGTCTGGTGGAGACGGTATGTGTTGCCGTAGTTAAACGTGGTCGCATAGCAACGCCTTAAACAACCTGTTGTCAAGGGAAGGCAGCAAGCTAGTACGGTGAAACAGTTTGGATCTGAACAAACTGTAAAGTGTCCGATGTAGCTCTTTGAATAATGGATCGGGAACTGACTGAAGAGGAACTGCAGGATTTGTACGCATGGATAGACAAAATCCCTCTGTCCCGGCCGAAAAGACACATCACAAGGGACTTCAGCGATGGAGGTAGTTAGCGTTTGGCTTGGCTAGCAATCAGAGAGGAGTGGAGGAGGAGAGGCAGCAGTAGTAATATGACCCAGTTATGAGCTCTGTAACTGGACAAATTGTCAAATATCACCAGCTACAATCGTCTAGTTTTGGCTCTTTTCGTGGTTGGCCATCTCAATACTGTGCGTTTAAAACTACACCATAGAGTATTTATGATGTTTTTCTTCTGAACTGACCCTGCTCTCTACTGAACCCTCTAGTGATGGCTGCAGAAGTTGTGAAATATTTCTTCCCCAAGCTGGTTGAGCTGCACAACTATAGCCCTGCAAACTCTACACAGCAGAAGCTCAGTAACTGGAACATCCTCAACAGGCAAGACATCTGTCACTGATCAAACTGCATGCATGGCTTGGGACTAGTGAATGTGGCTGCATCCATGGACTGAGGTTTAATACTGAATGTAGACGAGGGTGGATATGTGTTTGCACTCATCTTTCCCTGGTGAAAAGTCCGCCCACAGCTAGAAACATTTAAATTCATATCATCTGGCCTTGCAATTCAGTCCACCACCCCATACACAACCCTCACTCCCTCCAACACACACACACACACACACACGCTGCATGATTGTCCATACATCATATAAATCTCCAAATAAAGGATATCCAACTATCCAACTCCCACTGGAACTGATCTGGAATGGGCCCAGGAGCAAATCTGGATCTCAGAACCAATATTATCCCGATCCTTCACATTTTCAAGGGAATGCTGCAGGAAACACTGAGGCGGATAGGGAATGTAGGCTAAACTTTAGTCTACTGACTGCAGCGGACCATGAGAACCAATCCAAACACACCCACTCATCGTCTCCCTGGCCACTCATATGGAACACAGCCAGCAATAGATTTATGGTTTGAGTCTTCACTGTAAACAATCTGACCTCCATGCCGTTTAACACCACTATCATCAATCAATACACCTTGAAATTGAAATGACCATTTTGCAAACAACTCTACATTTTGTTCTGTGGACAGGAAGGTGTTTTCCAAGCTGAACTTCCACGTGGCTGAGGAGACAGTGAAGAGGATTGTGCTGAGCAGCGCCGGAGTGATAGAACCTGTACTGTGCGCCCTCCGGGAGAAGATAGACAAAAAGCTGGAGCGTGCTGCAGACAATATACTGGTATGTGTGTTTGTTTGCACCCGTACGTAAGTGTGTTTTTGTCTGTTTGAATGCTATTGTTAATAGTCTTCTTTCTCCCACGTGGATCATAAAGGCTTACCCTGTATTCCTGAGCATTGTAGGGTGAAAAAAGCCCACTAGCAAAACAGATTTTTCCCTTTTGTTCTCAGGACTTGGAGTACTATGACACTAAGAACCAGGAGAAACTTCATACAGGTACAGTAAAGTAGCATTTCTACTGTCATTACTCTTACATTATTCCTAAGCTAAATTTTATTGTTTAACCAGCAACTACAAACCACATATTTGTCATCTTAGCGACTTAGTCCACAAGGTGATTTTTATGGTGTCATATTTGACGTTACATCACATCGCAGCGCGGTGGCGAAACATTCCCCAGAAGTTAGAGAACTGTGGTGAAATCAACAAAATAGGGAAATTGGCTTGATTACTTAAAATCGGACTGCTGATTTAACAGTAACAGGATGACTCTGATATGACCCTACTCCTTCTACTGCTTATATCGTTGTTGTTAGTGCCATTTGTGGAATATATTAGCTGACACATGTAGTGTCAGTAACCCTGACCGAGGCTGCTGTGTCCAAAATCTGCTTTTCTTTCCACAGGGAGGGAAGTGGGAGTCATTTTAGACTTTTAATGGTGCAGCAGCTACTGGTCAGCTGACACACATCAAATCAGCATATTCCAGACTAGAGGCACTGAGGCGGCTGGGTTTTGTGTCAGAGGGAAACCATTTAGGCAACAAGGAGCCCTGCTCTGCTAACCCACTGATTCTGCCTCTGAAATGAAGCTTTTTCATTCTTTCCTCCATTTCCTGCCTTCTCTGCCTGGCCTGATGCCCCCAGCTTTGTGTTCAGCAGTTGTGTCCCACTAACATGCTGCTATACCCCTCGGTTAATGCTAATCAGTCCCAGAGATTGCAGTGACCACACACAGACATAAACACACACTCACGCAAACATACCTACGTTTAACGGCATTGAACAGGAGAGGAGATTAGACAGCTGCCAGGACCTTTAGGGAGGTAACCGGTGACGTGTCTCTCTTCCGTTTCCCACACCTCATCTGTCCCTCAGGCCAGCACCTCCTCCCTCTGCTCTTTCCTCTTCCCATCTACACCCCATTCACTATCAGACTCACCGCTCAGGCCCTCCTATCAGCTCCCAGCATCACCAGATGGCCTTTATCACCGGCCTGAGCTCAGCAGACATCAAGGCCTCCCGATTTCCCCTCTTTCTCCTTCTTATAATCTTACTTCTCTATCTCTCCCTCGCTCCTCCAACTGCCCCCTCCCTCCCTTGACCCTCTGTTGTGTTCATGAATCTTAATGGGATGAATCCCTGCAGACAGCGGGTTTTTCATCAAGTTATGGGCAAAAGGCTAAAAATTAAGAACATCATGGAGAATTCTGTCCAGGTTATAGTTATCGAAATTACATAGTTTCCTTTTATCCTCATCAGAAACCCTTCAGACTGAGGCCCGACTTCAGGCTCAGCCGAAAGCAGGAGAAGGGATGAAAAAAGATGAAAAGATGAAAAACAGGTAACAACATTCTTCTTAATCCTAGCTCTAAGAGGCCTTAGCTCTGTTCATTATACTTATTGTGTTTTTACTGTACAGCAAACCCCAGCTCCCAGTGTACTTTGCCTCAGAGATGGACCCTGCTGTCCGTCTGATCCTGCAGGAAAAAGAGAAGGCTCTAATGGCTTTACAGGAGACTGTGGAGGTGCACACACACACACACACATGCACACGCACACACACACACACACACACACACACACACACACACACAGACACACTACAAAATCCGGGAAAAACACACTGCTGACTGTCAGACTGTCATCTGCAAACAAAATCGTCTTCCGTTTTGGTGTTCTGTAGGGGAAGCGCAATGCCAAACCGCCTGTAATGCTGTTGCAGGTGTGTGTGTGTGGGTGTGTGTGTGTGTGTGTGTGTGAGAGAGAGAGAGAGAGAGAGTTGGGTGTGTGTGATACAGCATGTGTCATGGGCTGTGTCAGCAGTGGTCAGTGAGTCAGTGAAGGCTCAGCAGACATGACTGTTTTTTTTTTTTTCTTTTCTTTTCTGTGGCTACAGGCCACAGTTTCTTATCGCCCGAGTGTTAAAAGAGATACGGCATGATGACATGTACAAATGTGTAACACCTCTTTTCAACAGAACAACTTTAAGGAACTTTCAGCAATAAGATAATTTACTGGTTTTTCAGGCTTGAATGGTGTTTTAGGAAGACATCCCTCGTCATTTTTATCACTTCCTTTTGCTCTTTTAAAATCTCACAGCTGTTTTTATTGTGTGGTGTGTGTGTGTGTGTGTGTGTGTGGCTAGATCCTGCAGATGAAGGTGAACAGGCTAGAGCACCTGGTGCACTTGAAGGATATGCGCATCGATGACCTGACAAGACATCTGGAGACATACAAAGCCAAAGCCAAAATGCCCTGATACAAACATGTAAACCAACAACAATACCCCCACACACACACGCAATTACTGTATTTCATAGTGGCTCTGAGACATAACTCCATAACTTCTGCTGCAATAAACTCTATTTTATGAAAAGGACTTGAGTCTACCAGGGCAAAGGAAGATTGAAAAATATTGAGAACATTGTACTCACACCTGTTTAAACACACCAGCAGAATTACACGGCTCTTTTATCCAACTGCAACATTGTCTTGTTTTCTAAGCGGAGTGTGTTTATGTGATGGTACAGCAGGACTTGAAGACCATCCACAGCGGTGAAATGTTGATATGAATGAAATACATGGAGATTCCAGTGAATAACATTTTCAAAATATGAATTGCACACATATTCCAAGAGGCGATGTACTGGATAGTCTCATTTGTAGTTGAAATGTTTTTAATATCATGAATAAACAAGGGCATTGCAACAATTGTGTACTGTATAATAGAATATATTTTTGCATTACTGCAGATTTAGCATATGTCCTTTAGTTTAACCAGTCTGTTTGGATATCTGATGTTCAGATTCTTCTGTAATTTGTTTAATTAGCCTGTTTTGTGAGAATTTGACTCATCAGTTTAATATATAGTTTATTTTTGTAGATTATAGTAGATTCTGTATGGAGAATTAGCATGTATGTTGTATTGTGTTTTGTGCATCTGCAGTGTTCTTCAACTCCTGTGCCTTTACTCAGCCTATGACCTCTAACCTCCAAGTGCTCATTAAATAAACTAACCACTCTGACTTGTCTGTGAATATGAGGAGAGAACAGCAGCTAAAAGGAGCAAAGAGATTTAAATCTTTGAAGTTAACCAGCCTCAGCAAACCATTAAGTCTGTGACCATAAGTTTTAAAATAGTGACTTTCATTTCCTTCTGACTCTAAAAATATTTGATTTATTTCCTCTCCAATTTGTGTTCCTGTTTACTAATTGTTAACACAGGTCAAAAATAGAAACCAGTCACCCATGACCTCATTTGGTACAGAATTAATGTCTCATATAGCTGACGGATGACTGACTCAATACGCTGAAGCACTGCAGACACAGCAGTTTTCTGTCTATTGTTTGCTATGACTTCGCATAAAAACACGTTCTCAGTTTATGTCTCAGGTCATATTTTCTGCCCTGTTTTCCAATGCCAGTCTTCTCGGTGTGCTCCCCCCTGCAGTCTGCCTGTGTTGTCTCTGCTCATATCAAATGCTCAAACCAAATTACCCTAGATAAGACCCAGTACTGTATGTCTGTCAGTCTCCATCTGTCTGTGTGTTGTCTTTGATCTTACCCCCTCTGTTGGTATAGAGTAACAGGAGATAGATGACCTGCTGGTCTGTATCAGGGGCGCCTGATATCCACCAGTTGGGTGTTGGTGTGTGTGAGTCCTGATGTGCTAATTACCTTCACACCACCCGATCACCATCACCAAGCTTAAAGCAATATAACTCTGCTGTACAACATTTTCATTTTTTAGTATTTCTACCTGGTATGGCTTCGTTAGTGTGCCACTTGATGGTCTACACACAGTACACACTACATACAGAGGCTTTTCCACCCAGACAAGAATAAAATTCCGGGAAAAACACTGAATCCTTGTTTTGTTTTTTTATTGCATGAAAATAGTTATACGTAAAGATACCGAATATTGGCACAAAATAACTCTTGGCACATTCAACACAATAATATCGGCATCGGCTTTCAAAAACCCTAATCAGTTAAACCCTAACATTTATACTATAAAATGATCCTATATACTGTTAAATATATTGTTTTGGTCAATTTGCTTTAGTTACTAAAATCCTTCAGACACCCATGAGTAAAACAAAAGTTAGCAAACAACATCATGACTGATTACCAGGACATATAATGTTGGTGTCTTCACTGCGATCTGTTCTATTAATCACACTAATATGGCTTTAAAATGCACTCAACTATGTTGCCAAATTTGGAAAAAAAAAAGTTTTCCAATGGTAAAGAATAAAATCAAGAATCTGAATCTGAATCGCTTTAATACACTAAGTACAATGGGCACACAAGGCATTTGACCTAGTTAATTGGTACTGTATGACAGCAGACTAAACAAAAATACATGACAAGTATGGAAAGTATAATTGGGTTGATCAAAACATAGAACTAGATAGATAGCCTGAATCATACAACTCACTTGAGGTGGAGAAACAGTAATCACTATAAAATGCTTTTGTCAGAAGAGAGGAAGAATCCTATTGGCCGTCCTCAGGATCTCCAGAGAGAGGATTTATATAGGAGTGAGTTGCTGAGAAACAGCCAAAGTAATGCTCTTTCTTTAAGAGTGTATCACACACACACACACACACACACACACAGGATTGGAATGTGAGGGTAAACTGTGGAACAGAGCAGCTATTGATGAATGCTGTGACTGCTGATGAATCATTCAGTATCACACTGCTGTTTGGGGGACTGGACAGACACCTCTACACCCTTCTCTCCCCCACAGCTTCTCTACCCTCGCCCCCTACAGCACCAACAGGACGGACAGCTGAAGGATGAGGAGCCATGCCTTGCTGCTGTGGGGCGGGACGGAGGCAGGGAGGTGGAGTCCAGGATGGTGGAAATGTGGGATCATGCAGGATCAGACAGATAGGAAGGAAAGAGGAGCGCTGGACCATCCAGGAAGCAGCGAACCTCACCTTGACCTCACGTCCCGGGAGGGAGGGCTTTAAACTCGCTGACACAAGTTTGTTCCCCCTACAGGTTTTCCCCATCCAAGTGAGACCACCCATTTAAATGTGCAAAGGCCACGCTAATGTTGACCACCAGACACAAAAAACAACAATTTCCTCTTCAGTAATGTAAACAAGATGAGTAAGGCTGAAGCTAAGCAGCCGACACTCAAAAAACATGTTCTGTGATTCCATTTCTCACAAAACCTGAAACCAGGAAAAGCCAAAACCAGGGTCAGACTCAAGCTAAACTCATTCTGGCAGCGGGACCTCTGCATTATTCTGCGGCGCCAGTGAAGAAGAGAGACTGATGGTTTGGCTGTGAAAGGATGCCACAGATCTCCGTATGGGCTAAGAGGTCCTAAGAGGCTATCCCTCATCTACACACTTGAGCAGTCATCACACACACACACACACACTTTGACTGACTGTTTCCTTCCTCTGTGAACAGCTGACTGGCCATGCGAGGGCCAGACTTCAGGCTTGGGAGTCAGTCTCTTGGGATATTTGTTACACACACACACACACACACACCAAGAAACACAAACAGAACGTTTGTCCACAGAGTGTTTATAGCACAATATGTGGGTCAGAACAACAGGGACTGTGTGAACGTTTGTGTGTATATTCATTGAGTATTCACTGAGTCATCCTCATGCAGCCACAACCACCCGGCCCGTCCCTGCCCTCTGTATCAGTAACCATCCGACACATGCACAGCACATGCAGACTCACTTATTGCTGATTGCACTAGACAATGGCATATCAATGATTTAACAGTATTTTCCAAGACTACCACAGTGATTTGTTCTTTAATCTGTTCTTGCTCTTTGCTTCATTAAAAGTATATTTTACCATTAGATCTCTTCTTGGCAAAAGCCTATTATAAGTTTTAGCTCACTGCCACAGGGATTGAGTGGGTAAACCGGAGAATTTATTTAACATGGTATTAGTTCTCCTCCTGTTGGTGCCCATGTGTACTACATTAAGTTCACATTAATTCACACACAGAGAAAAGAGAGGTATCAAAATAGGTTTTATTTTACATAAGAACATTGTCAAAACTTGAAAACATCTTGCATATAAACCTTTTAAAACAAGGAGACAATGTTTAAATTTCACAGATTGTACAAAATATCGACAAAAAGATTAATTATTTTCATGAGTAAGTGATTCATACCCCTCTTTTGCATCTTTAATTGAACCCAACACCAAAGCAAAAGGAGAGTGCAGTCTTCAACTGTGATTCTGAAGTCAAGTAAACATCAGGACATCTTCCATACACTAGTAGTGTCCACTGTTAGTTGTGTCTTTCTCAGCTAGAGTCTGTGGTGAGGCCATGTATGTCTATGCAAGCTCTTCAGTAGTCTCATGTCAAATTCAACTGGAGCCTGTTCCACTGTTTAGTCCTCTTTAGTGAATTTTGCCTGCTGTCAGTGCAGACAACATGAATCACTGAAGCTTTAAGTCTTGGGGATAAGTTCAAATGATTTTAAGGCTTGAATTCTCAATGTTCAAGGCCATTTCTATTAATCTAAAATGCAGGGAGCTGCAAAAAAATCCATTATCCAACAGCCTCAACACATTAAACTGGCACAAATTTGAATCTGGCTTTTGCCCAATCTCCTTAACATTATCAATTTTTTATATTCAAATGGGTATTTTTCATACAGAGTTCTATGTTTTTCTAGTACTGGAAGTCTAGTTGTCATCATATTGAATATTATTGAGCCAATAATAAGAAATCTTCTGCATCTGAGTGTGAGTTATTGTGATAATTAGGAGCCATGTTTTACTCAAAAATCCTTTAAATTCTTTCCCATTCAGAAATCACTGAAAGCATTGCAATCCAGAACTTAATGAATAATAATGTCAACATTTTAAAGTGGAAAGGAGTTTTTGTGTGTAGAATTTGTGTTTTGACAAATATTAACAGACCAGTGCAGTCGCTCACACTGTCACTTAAATCAGTGGTTGTCAACCTGGGGGTTGGGACCGTCTAGGGGGTCACAAGATAATTTTGTGGGTTGCAAGAATTATGGGATAGGAAAAAAAAAACATTTGTACAACACAAATTTATTCAATTTTTTCTGTTTTTTTCTTTTTTCTTGTGAAACACTGAATAGTTTTCAGTCTCTAGGCCTCTGATAATGAATCAAATGAAACAACCTGAAAATAGAGAAAGTAATTATTTGGTTGAACTGGGTTCCCAAGTACGCATCGCTTCCTTTTAATGGGTGACGAGCCAAAAAGGTTGACAACCACTGACCTAAACAGACTATGGTACAATATCAATGTTGCCTTTAAGGCTTGCAGGTGTAGACATTGATTATAATTCCACAATTGAAAGTGGTGTTTCTGACATTTTAGTGACATTAAATCACAACCTCACAGCCTCATAAATCAAACTTTTAAAATTTAACATATATAGGGTAAAGTTGAGTATTTTTGCAGTTGTGGACTTTAGCTTATAAAGTGTGTGAGCTCTAAGTGTAACACTGAGCAGATGGCAAAATGCTAAAAAACAAAATGTCAAATTCAGTAGGGCAGTCTCTTTCCTGAGAATTAACAATTAACCATGTATCATGACTTTGTTTAATAGAAAGTTACAGGCACCACTAGTCATCTGAATCAAGTCACTACGAATTTCCACATGCACGGCCCTGATGTGATCCCTTTAATCAAAACCAGATGGATGAGAGAAAAGATGAACTGAATGCTCAACAGGGAATACAAATCACAACTCCCACCAGTGGAAAGACCAACTGTTATTAAACCATATTATTGTTATGTTCCTCGTATTCATTTGTCAACTTGTTTAATACATTTTTAAGACAAAATTAGCTCTCCTTTTAGCAGCACTAGATTCCTTCTCCCTGGCTGGTTTCACAGTAGATGCCACAGCAGGCCTTAGTGCAGCGTCTCAGTTTTTCTGTGGAGGGTGCCCTTTAATCCAAAACTAAATATTATCCAATACCAGTCGAACAGAAAAGTAAACTACAGCACTACAACTTTGACACTACACAGTGCATATGTATATGAACTACAGAATGCGTCAGCCCTCCAACTTTAAAAACGCAAGTACACATAAAAGAATATCTCACTCATGCAGGTTGTGGTGCAAATTCTAAGGACTGTCATAACAAAGATCTTTCTCCTTCAAGTGTCAAGTCGGATAGAGTTATTTCATAATGACAAGCACCTATGACTGCTTATCAGGCAGCAACTTGTTTATAGAAAACCCTCATATAAAAATCCTTTCACCAGCTTAATTTTCATATCCGTTCAACTTGAGCCAACTAGCAATATAGGCAGGTAGCTAAAGGCATGCACTGACAGCAGCCAATAGCAGGTGAAGCCTCCAGGAGCACAAGTGATGCGTCCGATTTCCCCACAGGGATCATTTCATCTTATGTTATTGCTTAATGGAAGACCCTGCAATCTCTCCCACCCGCCTTCCTTCCCTGTCACTAGATTTTTCGCAACTATTCCGCATGAGCAAAGAGTGAATGTTTCTCTTGCAATCCCCACATACGTTTTAAAATGTTGCAACTCTTTTCACCTGTCAAAACCATTTCAAATTCAACTATAACCAGCCTCTGCTATTAAGCGTGGTTAAGCAGAGCGCAAACAGAATCAGTGTCATATCGCTAACTCTTGTTGAGAGAGAATAGCCAACTAGTGAATCAGTGTAAGAGAAGATGGCACAGAGATGACCTACCCACATCACAGACACTTGCACATACCTTCCCGATTAGAATTAGTGTCACCTGTCAGATTCCAGTTCAGCTAAATCATAGACAGTAATTCTCAAAGTCAAAATCATACTTAATTTCATCACAGATCAATCATCTTGCATACAACAAACAAAATGAATGCAGCTCCAAAAGCAAAGTAAAACGTTGCATTGAATGCAAGCACATACTATATAGAAGGGCGACTACTTGCTGTCGCCTTCCCAGGCATAAGCATTTATTATGCTTTCAATTTTAAATTATGGCATCATTCTCATTCCTAAAACTTGTCTTTTTCCAAGGACCAGAAGGTAATAAGAATACCTGTCCTTTCCATCTTGTCCTTCCTACCTCTTACTTCCTCTTTGTATTTCCTTCTTCTTCCCCAATCATTCTCAGCCATTTAGAATTAAGACTAAAGCATGTTGTTCTCCAAACTAGCTGCAAAGCTATCCCACCCACAATCCATCAGTGCTCTCTCCCTCATAGATGAGACAAGCCTCTAACAGGTTCTCCTGCCCTATGCAGAGAGGCAGAGCTGTGGGCCATCACTGGCCTGGGTCAGCAGTGGGAAGGGTGGGGGAGCGCCCAGACTTTGGGGGGCTGTTGTTCCCCTCAACAAACATGTTCGGGATGTCCTGGCCAAAGTAGATCTTACTGTTAGTCGCTATGGCCTGGTACTTCATCAGCTCCAGATACTCAGGGGTTAACTTCAACTGTAAAGAGAGAGCAGGAAGGTAAGGGTGTGTGAGGATTAGATATACTATGTGGCAGTGTATGAAATTGTGTCAACATCATCTTTTACCATGTTGGCTTCAGCAGACTTGGCAGCAGTGTAATACTCTGCATCGGCCTTAGCCCTTGCCCTCGCCAGGAAGGCAGCATCTGAAACAAAGAGGCAGTATTTATCAAACAGAGAGAGACAGACACACGACAAAGCAGCTCACCAGAGGCCACCGCATACAGGAACACACAAATCAGAGGCTAGCCATCCATCTCACAGATAGGCACAGAAACAAATGAACCAATGAGGCTAACCTTCTATTTCAGAGATCCTCTTCTCTGTCTCTTTCTCCATCACCTTCTGCTGGAAATGGATCTCTGCTACCTGGGCCATCTTCTGAGCCTCTGTGGGAGACACAAAAATAAGAGCTTTAACAACCATCCTGAGGTGGGGGTTGCTGCTAGGGTTACAAATTAATGAATGGACAGAGGGAAATTCCTAAAACACAAATGACAATCATGCAAATGAAAGCATAGCAGGCTGCATTACAGTAAAACGGCGCATTTACCAATGATGGCCTTCTTCCTTTCAGTTTCTGCTTCCTTTTCCACCACCTTCTGAGTCTGAGCTGTTATTAATAGACGAGTCTTCTCTGCTTCCCTGTATACAAAGAGAGATAAGAAACTCACAAATGTTTGCCTCTCTGCCTGCTCTTACACAGACTGAGTGGGTGGGACACAAACGTGAGGATACACAATAAGCATAGACACAAGCTAATAAGTACAGATGCACAAACTCACATGAGTTCAAAGTTCCTCCTGATAGCCTCAGGGATCTTTGGCTTGGTAACACGGACCGCCTTAATTAGGACATTTAAAAAGGAGAATAAGAAAAAAAAAAAAGAGAGAAAGCAATTGAGACTTTGCTCACAATCAAGCTGACTGATAAATTGATTGGTTATGGAGGATAGGAATGGTTTTCAAGTTAGAATTGGTCCACTGGCATTCGATGCAAAATTTGAGGGGAAGGTCAATTACAAATGTGATTCTTTTGGTGACGATGTATTGGACCCTGAAGGACACTTAAGCTAGGCAGATGCTTCTTGCTGTCACGAGGACTTGAACCCTGGCCTTCTGGTTGAAGGACGGTCTCTCTACTCACTATTACATTCTACTACCCAAGATAATTGTGTGTGGATACCTGTATTGTAAGTCCAGGGGCCATAACATTGAGGTCTTTCTGCAGGGCAATCTTCAGATTCTCATCTATGATGTCTATGAGGCAAAAAACACATGTATACACAACAAACTGTTTGATGAAGTGCATTCTAGGAATAAACAAGACACAGCACAAGTCGCTTATCTAGTACTGAGTTTGGATGATACAAAACTACCGGCTTTATCACTAATGCATGTCTACTCACCAAACAACTCAATGTAGACTTCCTGTAGAGTGTGTACACTGCAGAACTGGTTGAGCTCATGGTGAATCTTGTTGAAGATGAGAGTTTTATCATAGTCGGCAGTATAGTTCTTCACTATGTCAACCACTGCAGAGAAAGAACAAAATCAGGTATAGTGGAAGGCATTAAGACCCAAACAAATATTTGACTGCTGTGAACGCTCATTTGGATTCCAAAGTAATATTGTGGTAATGCCGAGGGACAAACAGGGTTGTCGAGTCATACAAATGAGGAACTCATTTTGTACCTGCCAAAGGGACCAGCATGTTGACAACCTCTATCCTGTCAAAGTAGATCATCACACCACCACTGTGGAGAGAAAAAGCTGTTAAAAACACAGTTACATGTTCTTCTAGGAATAGATAAGTGTTTTACAGCTACACAAGCCAATGCATAAGCTCACACTTTTACCTAGTTCCACAAGGTACATTCTTGATCTCATCAGTTTGAAGTGTAGTCTGAAACACAAAGATTCAAAACATGATTTGAGGGTGATCAAGATAATCCCTCTGCTACATGGCTGCTCTGCTCTGATCTGGGGCCTCATGTATAAAAATGTACTTGGATTTAATCTTTAACATGATGTTATAATTTTTCAAGTTGTGCTTATGCCTAATTTATAAAAACATCTGAGACCGGATTAAGCGGTGTGTGCTTGTTCACAGTTAACCCGTGTCTGTAATACATAAATCGCATATTAACTTCAGTATGAACACATGTGAATGTGCTTTGTAGTCAGTTTGAATACAGCCCAACAGTTGTTGTCCTATAAATGAAACCACTGCAGCCATGGTTGAGTGACAATTGTTTGCATATTGTAGCACACTATTTATAGGATATCTCATCCTGTCTTTAATATAAAACACTGTGTAGTTGATAATGACTCTTGCATTTCTCACACATCAATTTACAAGGTTCTGCACACTACCAATAATTGTACTTTCAATATGAAGTTGTGTACACTTAAAATTCAATCACATACCTATCAATTTTCTTTTAAAATTAAACTAATTTTGAAGATTGAGAAACACCATTAATATTTGTAGGCCACTAAAGCCACCATAGGGGTGCCTGCAAAAGCATGGTATAATCAGCAGGTAATGCGCATACACCAAACGTAAAGCTAGAACCATTTCTACATCAAATTGAGGTTTTAAAACATAACTACTTTGTCACGTTATTCTGCACAAGATGCAGGGAAGATCAGATATGATCATAAGACCTTTCTATAAATGAGGCTCCTGCTCTGTTGTCTGAAGGTACCAAATCTTTTTGCTAAAAGCCCAGGTTTAAGGCGAGGATACCTGCACTGATCTGTAGGTGGTGATGAAAGGTAGCATGATGTGATATCCAGGACCGTTGGGGATCGTCAACAATGCTCCACCCCTGAAACAAATACATACAAATGACTTAGCCTGAGTTCTAATCAGCAGAATATCTATTGACTACATTTACATGCCAACAGTGTTTGAGATAATGTTTAGTTCATATCCCAGTTAAGGTCTTATTCCGCATGCACTGTTTATATGCCCCTTTATATACCACTCGCAAACATCCCTGTAGACATGAATAAACAAAATATTTTGAATATGACCATGTTTACCAAGCTTGCACTCACTGCCTAAAGCAATAGTGAAAAGGGGACGTGCATACATGCCTCAGTATCCCAGACAATATTTCCATATCCGAGCCATCACGTTTACGTTTGTCATTACCAGGATATGAGCTTCTTGCAAATGTTATATGGCGTCTACTTGTGCCAGTTCAAAAGATATACTATGCAGAATACTTGAGTAGCCTAACTATTAAAAGAATACTAGCAATACATGCAATTATAGTGACTAATATTGGGCAAAAAGAACATGAAGAGAGGATTCATATTGTTAGTCTACGTCTTATGTCATACCTGTAATATACAGCAAGGTGTCCTTCCTCTATCTTGTGAATTGAGGAGTGTAACAGGATGGCCATCACTCCTGCTATTGCTGCAAATACTGCCCCTACATGCGCCATCGTCATCCTCGCCAGCACTTACCTGCAGACAGAGAAGCAAAAACGTATTAAGTTATTTATATTGTATATATAGTACATTATACATAGTACACAGCTTACCATATTCTAAAATTAGGTGAGTCAGATGAGTCTGATGGTCAGCTGGCTAATGTAATTCTGGTATATCTTAATAACAATCAACAAGGTAGCCACTGAGAATCCCACCCATAATTCAGACACATAATTTGTGCACATGTCACAGATTACGTGAACACAACTGTCAGACAATCTGACTAGCTAAAAACACCTATACGATTCTATGGCGAGTTAATGTCTGTGGCTTGTCCTTTACCTCAACGTGACTCCGAGCACCGAGCAATAAGTTGTAACGTTAGTTGCTTCACAATTAATTAAAAGTAAAACAGCTAACGTTAGCTACCTAGATTAGCATGCAAAATGAACTGTAACAGACAACTTGGCAGGCAACTCCTCTCCCGACAACATATAAAGCAGCAACATGTTTGAACCATCCGTCTTCTTAAATAAATTAAGTGGACAAGCAAATTATGAAAGGCCGTTTGGTTGGACATGCTACAGGCTGTCCATATTAAACATAGTAACGTTAACCTAGCTAGCTGGGGTTAGGTAGCTATATCGGGTGGACTGGAGAGTCACTCACTCAGTGAATTCCTTGTAACGTTAGCTCGATGCTAAGTTAGCTCGCTGGTTGGCTAGCTAGCGTCCAGTTAACGCGTTAACTTACCTAACATTGTGCGGAAATACAATTAGCAACAGTTAGGCTTTTTGGATAAATGGTTGATATATCATACAATTTACCACTGTATTGAACCGTCACTCCTTCTCTTCTTATCATTCAGTGCACAACGACCCATCCCCCTCACACCGCCGCCCACAGGTTCTCTCTCGCTTTTACTTCTGGTACACATGCCGCCTTCACGTGCTACCGGAAATATTGATCATGTAATCCGTGATAAATATGACTGGGAAAAGAGTAATTTGATACCCGAGTTGCCCAGGTGTGATGCTTGGGGCTGGAGAGCATGGATGCGTTGTAAACACTTGATGGTAAAAGTGGTGTATTTTATTATTGTATTATCGTTTGGTATTCTATGTAAATTGAACAGTTTAGTTGTCACACATTTTTGTGCACTCTTTACTAATAAATGAAAATGTAAATTGCATGCCTGATGCAAAATTTTGAGTTTGCGACGTGCCACAGACAGCAGCCAAGAAAGACAACTGTCATTACAGGGGCCATGTTGTTACTATTTCTGACCAAAAGCACTTGAATGAGACTTCCAACCTTAAAAGTACGATTTCACGAGGAGCACTTGAAGGCAACAAAGCAGGTAACACAGGGTTTCCCAACCTTGGGTTTGGGACCCCAGATATGGTCCTTGATATGAAAATGGGGTCCACTGAAAAACTCCTAATCAAGCATCGTTTATGTTCAAATGAAAAAGCATCACCAAAAGCTATGCCGTGTGCTTACTTTCCCATTTATACCTCCGATGAATGAGAGATGGTAGAGAAGTGAACAATTTTGGAGTGAGGTAGCCTGGTTTACACAGAGAGACTGATAATCCTACACAGCTATAGTGATCCTAAAATACATTTTAGAAGGATACTGAACAAATATCACAGTAAAATTATAAACTATAAATAATATGCAATTGGAATGTTATAGGAATATTATAGCGATACCATAGGAGATAAAAAATAACAGGTCTATAATGTATTCAGAAATAAACAGAGCACCATCCAGATGACTGAGGCTGAAATATCTGACAGTGCCTAGGGCCTCCAAAGGACTGGGATGCTGATATGAATGAGATGCTCCATAACCAACATGTAAACCTTACGGTTTGTCATTATTATGTCTAATGAATTAATCAAATAATCAATTTCAAAGTACAAAAATAAACAATTTAATACAACTTTTATGTATTTGTTCTTGTGAATAAAAAATTACCCAGATTGGGGAAATTGCTTGATAACTCTAAGGATTTGTCTTCATCTGAGAAATAATGAACTGTCTTAATACAAGAATAAAATATTTTAGGCAATAATAAATATCCGAAAAAGGAAGTAAAAAAAAAACCCACATTCATTTTTTAGAAAGCTTATTATAGATTCCTGTTTCAGAACGTATTAGCATTTTCCCAAGACTGTGAATTCACTTAACAGATCTTTACATGGATGTACAGTATTATGTGCCAGGTTTTACACTTTCGTGCAAGATCTTAAATGTTTTACTCGTATTTGAAAAGCAAAATTTCTGTCATAGTCAAAACCAGAAACCTGAAAAACAAGAGGAGGTATTGCTTTACATAATATGTTAAATCTGCAAAGGGGAAGTTGTTAGTTTCTGAGAAATCTTCATAGCTATTTGACAGAACGTTTCATTCTTTGGTGAATAATTCAGGCAAGCAAAGATAACAAAATATATTCTTTTCAAATCATACAGCAAGGAATTCTGATTTATATTTAACTTCAATAGCTCTCAGCCTCTTCCTATCTACAAACAGTTGTGAGTTTTATTGTTGTGTTTTTCTGCTGCAGTTACACTAGGTGGTGATAGTACTACTACTACTGATTATTATTCATATTCTTAATTTTCATTATTAGAAGGACAGTTGAAGGGGAATCCCTCTAACCACCATGAACCCTCCACTGTGTGTGTGTTACTTCTGTCTGCTCTGTTTCCATATTGTTTGGATTACAACATGCTCCCAAAAGAATTTTGAACCCAGGGTCCTATAAACAACCAATTTCCTGTATGTGAAGAGACAGTTGTCTGGTCCACTGTGTGAATGTAAACAACCAAATACTGACTACCATCAACACTTTAACACATGCACAGACTAGACAAACTGAAACTGGTTCTCTGAAAATCAACAGACTGACAATTATCTAAAAAACATGGCATAGAAGTGTCATACCTTTATAAAATTGAATACACATTCCATCATGCATGATTTATCAGCAACAATCTCTTACTCTGCTCACTATTACCAATAAAATAAATAAGTCTTGGTTACTGCCAGATATAGCTTTTTAAATTTTAAACTATACATTTAAGTTAAAAACACAAATAGCTTCTGAGATCATGCTGTTTCACACCTTATTATGTAGTAGAGTAAATGCATGATCTGTCTTACAGTATTAAGTAAGCTGACATGTGAAGAGCTAGTGTAACTCTGGTGAGGCACTTGTTCACATCTCTGGCTCATAACATCGAGTCCTTTGGTCAGTTTCTACAGCTTTTGAGGTTGGGCTTTCACTGATCCATACTGAGTCCAGCTCCAGTCCTGATCCTAGAGAATGAACAAACACCAAGTGTAATTATAATGACAAAATCATTTATACTGTATTCTGTAAAAAGCCATCCTCCATCTACTATCTACTGAACATTCTCTCCATCACTCGTATGCCATTCTCCCATCTCAGCACTTGACCCTGAACCTATCAAAGTGCTGAATCTACATAATGGAGCGCAGACCCAATGCATGTGTCAGGAGAGAAAAAAGTCAATACATAATGAGCCACACATACAGTTAACACTTATAAAGTGCCAGCGCATATGTGTCGGTGACTAACAAACGGGTTCATCCCCAAAATTTACAATCATCTCCCATCTTGTCTCTACCAGTTGCCCTGTGGCAAGTCAGTTCATCAACAGTGAACAAGCGAAGGGCTACCAATGTTCAACCATTTGTTTATGTACAGTATTACCCAAGCAATCTGCATTCACACACTCCCTCACACACATTTGCCATACCATGACACTGTGCTCCATCTCCTGGGTGGTGTTTTGCAGCAGAGAAGTCAGCTGACTCAGATATCGCTGATTCTCCTCCAGTAATAGATGAACAGACTCACTGAAAGACCATAGACAGAGAATTAAAAGGGAAAATCCACCCTCAGATACTCTAACACTGTTATATATCATCAATCTGTGATGTTCAGTGCATTCCAGGAATTTGTTGTTGTTGTTCCCATTTTCCCTCAACCTACTTCTACTTCAGTTAGTGATTTCCTACATTTTCCAGAATAACTTTCTACAACCCCAAGAGAAGAAGGTTCTCTGTGCTGTTTGTGTGTAGGTGGAGAGAGCAATATTGATAGTGATAGTGTAGTAAGCTTTTCTAGTCAAGACAAAGTGAGAGAGGAGAGAGAACAATGCTGTGATGTGTCATGCCTGGTGGCTCAAATGACAAAAAAGCTGTTGAAGAAGGCGTTATTTCACACGCTATCAATGACAGATCTACAAAGACACAAGCAGTGGCTGCATCGCATTCTTGTCTATTGAGGCCACTGTCAGTCAAGAAATTGGTGTCTCTTCCTCTTCTACGATGGATTTCTCCCTGTGTGATTGTTAAACGTCGGTGCAAAATTGTGAGTCTAGAAAGAAGCCCTTTACCGTTGATGTGTTAGATAACTGGAAATGTTTTTTCTGCTGTCAAACTCCATTGTAGCTGTGTTAAAAGCATCTTAACATGATGTCACATTGTCTACATTTGGCCAGTTATCCATGGAATAATGAAAATGTCTTGTGTGGATCTTACCTATCAGTGGGCTTTTGCAACAGTGACTGTGATGGAGAATTGCTCTGGGCCTAAAGACAAAGCCAGACACAACATTGGCTACAGGATCCTACTTCATGCTTACACATTTCCTATATGAGTGCCTCGTGGTCCTAAAAGGTCACTGATGGCTAAGCATATTTTTGTAGCGCCATTTGTTATATACTCACACAGGCAATCTTGAGAAGGTACCAGAACTCTCTCTGTCTCTTCATTTGCATCTGCATCACTGCTGCCTCTGCAGCTTTTATGTTTTCTACTGCCCTCTCCAACTTGGGGAACAAATCGACGATGCGTCGCTTGCACACCAGAATCGTACTACAGAAGGAGAGAGGGGAAAAGCAGAAAACATCAGCGTCTCTAACACAGAGAATTGTGAATCGATAATTCTGTAGTGCTTGTGTTTGTATCTGTGTGGACTGAACTTTTGCGTAAAGTACCTTAGATGAGTGTACAAGTCTTTCAACACTCTGTCCTGGTTCTGAACTGTTTGGAGTATGGCCTTCACCATGTCCGAGCTATCACTGTAGCCATGTGGAGGGTCCGGACCTGCATAAACACAAATTGCAATGACAATCCACATACTATCATTTCACACACACATGTGAACACACACGTCAGTCATTCCTCAGTCATTCTAAGTGTTTCTATACTAACTTTTGCACTTAGCTTTCAGTTGCTTGTAGAGTTCAATGGCCTTTTCCTCCCTGAAAACAGAGACATAGACATATCATCTGTGATTCAAAGTCATTTTTAAAGGAATGATTACGGTATAAACACATCATCAGAGTTACTGACAGCTGTTCCATGACATCTCCTTGTTTCCTTGCAAATGGACTTCTCTGCAGCTCCACAATCTCTGAATGTAGAGACACAATTTCTTCATCCAGATACCCCACCTCTGCAACCTATGGCAGAAAACACAGAAACATAGTACAGCACAACATGAATCAATGTGAAGTAAATGACTTACCTTACCATGCATTGTTTGTATGTATGGTTGTGTAGCATAACTAAGAGTGAAAGTATCCTACTTGTGCAAACCCAGACGCCTTCTCTTCATTTTCCTGCCAGGTCTTCAGCATTTTTTCTGAAGCTACACAGCCATACACAACAATAGGAAATAATACAGTTAAGGCTTCAGTAATGACTTCCGATAATACATTACAGCAGCACAGGAAGATCTACTCACAGATGCCCGTGAGTCTCTGCTCTGTGTACTGGTCAAGGTCATGCTGGATGCTGGTCTTGAAGAAAGCCAGTTTGGCTCGGAGCTGCTGAGACTGGGAGAACAGCAGGTTCTTGTACCGCGTTAAATTGGTGTTGTAGCGCAGCAGACTCAGCCTGCACACACAAAAATGGGAGGAATATCTTAGAACAGTGTGTGTGTGTATATGTGTGTGTGTGTGTGTGTGTTCTTACATGGCAGCCCTCTGTCCCTGGTACAGGCGTATGTAGTCCTCTTTCAGTCCACAGATGTAGCTGACTGCCTCGCCCCACACCTTCCTCAGTGCAGCCAGTGGCAGCTGGGTCTTCGTCTCCCTGACTGCGACGCCACATACACAACAGAGACAGGGTTCCCTCACTCACTTGGACATCAAATTCAAGGACTTTTCAGTTATTTTAAAGGTCTTGTTTGGTGAAATTCAAGGACTCAAAATTGGCAAGTTTTGGGGTCAAAATTAGACATCACTGAGGCCTTTTTTTTCATGATCTTGTCAAGAAATCATGGTGAAATCATTAATTTTAAAACTACAACAACGCAAATATCTGTCATAGGGGTTTCCTCACAATGTAATCCTAAGAAGGAGAGGGCCAGAGCCGAGGCCTATTGATGAATTTAAGTGTTATATATTAATAAAAACATCAAGTGCTTTCAAAGCCATCCATTCATTTTCAAAAACCTTTTAGGTCTTATTCTACTTTTCTCAAATCTACAAACTTTCAAGGATTTTCAAGGTACATGAGAGTCATCCAGAGACAGTAGGGGAGTAACTTCAGGAAGTGGTTTTACAGCACAGTGAACGGTTGTACATCTCACCTATAAAGTTGACACTGTCAGGCAGAGGTCTGGCAGTCAGCGGTCCGGAGTATTTGGTCAGGCTCTTATCAAAGAGGTAGACTATGGAGCTGTCCCATCCTCGCTGAGGCAACAGGGAGCAGAGAACAAATTCTGTAAATCACTGTGCATAGTACAGTGTTTGTTAGTGGTGGGAGATACACTGGTAGAAATCTGTGCTGAGGCTTAGATTTGCCCAAACCGTTTCTACCGGATGAGTCAGATTTGTTTTGGTTTGTTTCAGTTTATCCAATAGTGGAACTGCACTGTTGAAACCATAGGCAAATAAAAACATTCCCCAGGTTTCAAGTTACCAGGAAAACAACTACACTGTCACATATACTGTTACTGTCCAAAATGTTAAAAATATTGTGAAAAAGAAAATTGGGACATAAAATTCAGGCCATATCGCCCACCACTAGTGTTTGTGTTTGCACTTGTGGTGGAGCCTGTTTGACGTGGGATATTTCTGTGTGTGTGTGTGTGTGTGTGTGTGTGACTGTACATACCAATCCATCTGGGAGGCAGTGCGCAGGCGGCCTGCGTGGGTCGAGGGAGATTCCCGTCTCCAACAGCAGCTCTTGGCTAAGTGGGGGGATGTGTGTGTGTGTGTGTGTTTCCAGACGCTGCTGCAGAGAGTGTAAGCCCTCTTCAGGACCCAAAACCAAGGAGTGCAGCTGGGCCGACGTCATGTCCAGCACATGAATCACCTGGGAGAAAGGAAGGTGGAGAGCGAGCTGTTTACTTTGCATGCTATCCTCGAGTAGGATACATAAAACCATAGAAGTGCTTAATAAAATCTGGTTAATGTGAGTGCAAGGTTCAGGTCATTTACCTTCATGTTGAGAATATTCTGCAGAGCAGTGTAGCAGCAGGGCTGGTTTGCATCGGGGTCCAGTCCTCCACCGCGAGTCGCAGGGTCCCACAGTAACAGCATCTGCAGAAGGGACTCCACTGGCTCCAGCAGCGGCCTATATACACACACACACACACACACACACACACACACAGACACACACACACACACAGGTTAGAATGAGGGATGCTTGACGTTGGTAGGTGTAGGAATAGACGGACAAGTTAGTTTTTTTTGGTGAACCTGCTGAGATTGTTGGGGTATGGAAGATGTGTAGAGAATCGAACTTCTCCATTCATGTCTTCTACTGCCATGATGTCTTTGGGACCTTTGTTCTTCACCTTAGTTGTCCTACAAGAATAATCAAAAAAAGTCTTTAGCATGATGAACTCTACACTCAACCAGAGAAAGATTGACAATAGGATTTTACACACATTGGGGACTAGATGTATAAAACTTTGCCTAGATTCGGGACTAAAATTCTGTATACTCAAAGATGGAGACATTACTGCACAGTTACTTTGCAGATTTTCCAATGTCCTAATGAAAAATGACTATAATATTCCCCTAATCTTCCCATAGGGACTTATAGTTTGTCTGTGGTACTCTATAGTGACTTTATAGTAGCCAATCATACTTTAAGGTATGTTTTATATCCTATGGTATCGCTATAAACAAGATAACTGATACTTGTATACTATCATTCTGAAATGTATTATAGGTATACTAGTTATCTTCATTGGGGTATGCATATTTTTCAGTATAATAACAATTACAACATTGCATAATTGTGGATTGTTAAAACCTCAAAAAACAGTATTCATAAATGTGTGTTATATATGTGTTTATGAGCCTACAGAAGTGAGATTTTGTCACTGGTGGACTGGTGCAACGCAAACAACCTGGAATTAAATGTTTCTAAAACCAAGGAATTAGTAGTGGACTGTCGCAAGAGCCGTGGGGACCACCTACCCTTGGTCATCAACAACTCTGAAGTTCAACAAGTGGACAGCTACAAATTCCTGGGAGTGACAATCTCCTCCACCTTGAAATGGGGGGGATAACACCACTACTATTCTCAAGAAAGCACACCAGAGACTTTTCTTTTTAAGACAACTGAGAAAATGTGGTATATCCAGGAATGGCATTGTGCAGTTTTATAGAGCAGCGGTGGAGAGCATCCTTACCTACGCAATAACTGTGTGGTTTGGCAACATGTCAGCTGAGGACAGGAGACAGTTGGACAAAGTGGTACGCACTGCATCCAGAATTATCGGATGCTATCTCCCATCCCTAGCGGAAATCTATAAGGCTAGACTACAAAAGAAGGGCCTTAAAGTTTTAAAAGACCCCTCTCACCCGGCTAACAACCTTTTTAATCTTCTGCCTTCTCAAAAAAGACTTAGAAGTGTTACGACCAGAACATCCAGATTCCAGAATAGCACATATCCAGAAGCTGTCCGCCTCCTTCATACTCTAAACTTAGCAGCGCAGGTCGCTCGGTAGGTTTAAATAACTGTGCAATAAGACAGATGTGGGGTTTTTTTTGTTTTTTGTTTTTTTTATTATGCACTTACTTACGCACTTAAAGCACTTTATCTAGTGGGTTGTTTGATGTTGCTGCTAATTCCCCTACAGGTGCTAGTGTTTTTTTCTTATGTGTTGGAGTTTATTTTATTCTACCCATTTGTTTTATGTTTTTATGATTATTTTATGACTTGGATGTTATCTATCTGTTTTATACTTTCTTTTTTGAATGTATTATGTGTTTTTTAAGTGAGTGGTTCTATGTGTTTGTGTGTGTTTAAGTGAGCTCACAAAGACAAATTCCAATCAGCTCTGTTGATATGGCAATAAAGTATTGAATCTTGAAACTTGAATCATGTGTTTGTACACCATTTCTACATACAGTATATCCCCATGTCTGTCTTCAACTTTCTCCCACATCAGAGTATAGAGGGGAAAAAATATCGCAGCTATGATGACTCACCACTGTACCGGCTGCATGTGGTGTAGGAAGGGGCGAAAGCCACAAGTGCATTCAAAGAGCATCGTCCCAAAACTCCAGTAGTCGACAGTTACAGTGTAGGGTTTGCTCTCAAAAAGCTCCGGAGCCTGCCACATGTACACACAGATATAACAAACAGGGCTTAATACATGGAGGATTTATCTAATGTGAAGGCTTAATATCTATTGGAAATGTAAGATTGCCACAACACTTACCAGATACTGCAGAGTTCCAACAAAGGATGTACAGAGACTGCCCTGGTCTAGGTCTTTGGCATAACCCAGATCTATGATTTTATGGACAAGCTGGAGGAAAACGTATTTGCAGAATGAGGGAGGGGCAGCAAAAAAAACATAATGGAGGAAGAAGCAGATGAAAGAAACTGCATATATGTAAGATAAGAGGAAATGAGTTCACCTTCCCACTGATGTCCTGTAGTACTATGTTCTCTGGCTTCAGGTCTCTGTGGATAATCTTATTTTCATGGAGATACTGGATACCAGAACCTGTGTATATGTTCAGATATTCATAGTTACATTACAACATTACATTACACTATGCATCAACATGTGACTACACAGTGGCTTTTATTACAAGTGAAAGCAAACAGAAACATTACCGATGTCACTGAGCAGCGAGAGGACTTCACTCTCCTTTAGCCCGCAGCAGTTTTCTGGTTTATTCAACATCTAAATGAGATATAGAGAAAGACAGTGATACTGTAGTGTATGAAACAATTAAAAATTATTTTATGTTATTAAGAGTCCTATTCAACCTACTGTATTGACCCATCCCTACAGCTGTGAGCTAGCCAGCCTGTACCTTGCGTAGGTCTCCTCTGGAGCAGTACTCCATGGCAAGCAGAGGAAGGTCGTTTAAAGCGATGGAGCTCATCTCCTCTGGAACTTCTCTGGCTTCAACTACGTTCACATGGCTCAGCCTGTAAGAAAGACAATGACACTATGATGATTCGACAGGGAACAAGGTGGCTAGTTATTCAAGTCAGTGATCACAGAATTGGGCTTGTTAGTGGGCACCTTAGCGAATGTGAGCTGATTGTCTACACTCACTTCTTCATGATCTGGATCTCTCTGCTCCAGCGGTCTTTGTTCTTGGAGTTCAGCTCCAGGCGGCACAGTTTCACAGCGATCTTCTCTCCCATCTCCTGCTCCAAACACAGATGAGGAATAAAACAGAGCCAAAGGCAGGTCCAGGGTCTTCAGGTCATGTTCTCCCTAGTATCTGGACGGGGGTAGAACTTACCAGGTGTTGGTACAGGTAGACGTGCCCAAAGCCCCCTATCCCCAGCCTCTCCTTCATCTCCCATGAGCCACACAGCTGGCTCTGTCTGAGCGGAGCCCTCTCCATGACGTCTGGTCGTCTGAGCAGTGACCTGTTAGTGACTTCAGCCTACAGCAGATCAGGAATGGGTTATATATATGCATACATATAGAAAATGCAATAAAGAAAGAACTACCAGCAATATGTAAGGAGAGAATGCATAAGGATGACTGCCTCCACCATTACCTCCCCAACTACAGCATAAAAAGCTTTATCTAACAACAAAAACCTTCTCAGATGGGGTTCCTCAGAAAAAACAGGGTATCTGCAGGTTTCAGAAAGCCAATTTTAAGACATTTTAAAGAGCCTAATGCTACTGGAATTTAATTTAAGACCATTTTAAACCAAAATAAAACAAAGCTGGCAAAACCAACCTATTTCGGATTGAACATAGCTAATGAAAGTCATGAAACTGGGCACCATAAGAAAAAGGACAAAGGGAAATTAACTGTGAAGGGAGATATGAAGTCCAACAAAAAAAAAACTGTTTTGCATACTACTAACCCTGTTCTGTATTAATCCAAGGGTGGACATGCAGCACAAATAAACCTGTTGTTGGTGAACGAATAAGACCTCTGGATTGAAGACATTTTAATACTTTATAAGACCTTAATTTTGAGATAATTTATTTAAGGCGTATTCAGACTTTTTAAAGACCCGTGGATAGCGGACAAAATTATATCAAATGACTGTCTATAGTATAATGTGGATCTATTTGGGCTTCCTTGACATGTCAAAGTTTGGGAACCTTTGCCCCAGGACATTTTAGTGACTTGTTGGCTTTATGCCACAAAACGACGAGCCTTTGAGTGTGCACATGACGCAGACTGAAGCACTCTTGAAGTACTTGCACAACAAGCCTATTAAAAGCAACATCCCAGTCCAGAAACATGATTTCTGTCAACTCACCTGTACAGGATAAGGAGGTCAGAGTCGGTGGAGGACACGGCTCGTATTTGTCAGAGAGATATCCATGTTGTTTATACTCCGTTTTCTTGTTGGCTTGTGTTTACACTCCCAATACGAAGAGGTGAACAGGCGAAACAGCCTTTCAACCTTCCCAAACGCGGCTTTGTTATATTCTCTTTATGTTCTCGTAACAGATGGAAATGTCCTGGGTACAAAGAGCACCAGCAAAACCACTCTACTGTACAAAGTGAAAGTATAAACTACTGACAGACAGGCGTTGCTTCAGCGCATGCGCCTGCCCACAGCTGCCTAGTATACTATTCGGATGGGAAACCAATAGAAGAGTCGGTAGATCTTAACCAGGCCACATGGTATGAAAGGTAGCGGCTTTTCTGAACCAATAATTCCTGTACTGGGGGATTTCCCATTGTACCCACGCTAAACTGGCCGATAAAATATTGAGTCAACGTCTAAGTAACGATTTAGTTTCCACAGTAGTGCAATATACTCTCAATTTTTACCAAAGGCATCCTTCGGACAGAAGGATGCCTTTGGTAGTTACATTTCCAAGCCCTCCCTCTATGGAAAAAGTCTTAGTATGTTCACTAGATGGCGCACTATGCACAGCTTCAGTCATGTCATAAGTCAATACGCAGTATAATGTATCAGTGGCGTGCACAGACTCCGGGAGAAATTGTCTAAAAGGGCAGTTTCTGGACCGTCCTGGAGGCTTAGTTGGCTAAGGTGCCGACCAGGTCAAGTACATGCAACATCTTGGGTTAAAATCTTGCCTGGAACATGTTGCTAGTCATCCCCTCCTTCTTTCTAATCCTTTCTGTCTGTTTTCACTGCCTGATAAAGAAGAAATGCAATAAAATAGTCTTTTAAATGGCACTTCCCCACAGAAGCTAAGGGGGTCCCAGGTGGGTCATGTTGAAAATTTACTTTTAAAAACTCATTTTGTACAGTGGTATGTACAGACCATTTCAAGGGAGAACATGCAATACACTTGCATTTCTGACCTCTCAACGAGATTATTATGTAATCCACTCTAAAATCTACAGGTTTAAAATGAAATGTAATAGGAAATGAAACAACTTTGAAATATCAAACAGCACACTGGATAAATAGTTTCATTGTTTAGCGAGATAGTTTCCATTTCCTTTTTCCAGAAACTAAGAACAAATATGTTTCCATACAAGATAAGAAAGCACTCAATCAGTATGAATATTTATACTAGACTATTTCAAGGTTTATACAAAGTATAAGTAGTAGTTGGTGTTCAGTAACCGAAATTTCCACTTCCACCCACAGGTTGCACTGTTCTACCAATAGGAGACAATGATCAACTCTTTTTGGAGTCTGCATTGACAGTGTGGCTATTTTAAACGGCCAATATTGAGATCAAAAGGAATCATTTAGTTACAGTAATGGTGTCAAAATTAGACTAGCTAAATATATGCAGGCCTAAGCTGTGTAGTGCAAGTTGTCATTTCTGTCTGAATTAGAGACTTCAGAGAATTAGCCCTAAAGCTGGTTATCAACGGCTCAGCTCCTGAAGCAGCTGCCGTGCGATTTGTAGGTGATGCTGCTGTTTAGATTTCTATGAGATATGTTGCCGGAAGCAGAGGTTTGGCTGCCCACACAACTTAGTATAGGATGAATCAAAATAGTGCACAGTCTGAAGGCAATTCTATTTTTATATAAAATATGAATCATAACGTCCTGTGGTAGGCTTCTGTCTCTCAGTTCCTTCCTCGTTGTTCTCTTTATTGATGTCAGCGTTTCCTACGTGCAAACTCCCACTGCCTATAGACATGTAGAAGCTGTTTTTAACCCTGTGTGTTGTGTGGTCGATATCTTAGGGGAATCACATGATGCCACTGAAACTATGGTAAAAAACAACAACACATACTTCCAATTTAAATGTGTGTATTTGTATGTGTGTGCATTGGTGTGTATGTGTATTTGTGTGTTTGTGTGTATCTGTTTGTGTACTGACACATATGATGCCTAGAACTTGCACTGTGGCAAGTTTTACTGGTTACCAGATAAACAACCAAAGACATCATATCACACTCCTCCAACACACGTACCACAGAAAATAATATTTTGAGGGTGTGAGGGAGTGGGAGGTGTGAGGTTTTAATATGTTACATTTACATTTTAAGCATTTAGCCAATGCTCTTATCCGGAAATACTTATAGTGCAACAGTAGAACAAACTTTAGTTCATGAAAGCAGCCAATAGTAAAGACTGTGATGGTCAGAGCTATACTGCTGTGAAAATATTCCTGTCACCCTCAAATCAGCATGTAAGAGACTGTTAGAAAAAGCAATAAAGAAAGAATTACCAGCAATATGTAAGGAGAGAATGCGTAAGGATGACTGCCTCCAGCATTACCTCCCCAACTACAGCATAAAAAGCTTTATCTAACAACAAAAACCTTCTCAGATGGGGTTCCTCAGAAAAAACAGGGTATCTGCAGGTTTCAGAAAGCCAATTTTAAGACATTTTAAAGAGCCTAATGCTACTGGAATTTAATTTAAGACCATTTTAAACCAAAATAAAACAAAGCTGGCAAAACCAACCTATTTCGGATTGAACATAGCTAATGAAAGTCATGAAACTGGGCACCATAAGAAAAAAGACAAAGGGAAATTAACTGTGAAGCGAGATATGAAGTCCAATTGTGAAGTCCAACAAAAAAAACTGTTTTGCATACTACTAACCCTGTTCTGTATTAATCCAAGGGTGGACATGCAGCACAAATAAACCTGTTGTTGGTGAACAAATAAGACCTCTGGATTGAAGACATTTTAATACTTTATAAGACCTTAATTTTGAGATAATTTATTTAAGGCGTTTTAAGACTTTTTAAAGACCCGTGGATAGCGGACACAATTATATCAAATCTCTGTAGTCTAATGTGGATCTATTTGGGCTTCATTGACATGTCAAAGTTTGAGAACCTTTGCCCCAGGACATTTTAGTGACTTGTTGGCTTTATGCCACAAAATGACGAGCCTTTGAGTGTGCACATGACGCAGACTGAAGCACTTGTGAAGTACTTGCACAACAAGCCTATTAAAAGCAACATCCCAGTCCAGAAACATGATTTCTGTCAACTCACCTGTACAGGATAAGGAGGTCAGAGTCGGTGGAGGACACGGCTCGTATTTGTCAGAGAGATATCCATGTTGTTTATACTCCGTTTTGTTGTTGGCTTGTGTTTACACTCCCAATATGAAGAGGTGAACAGGCGAAACAAACCTTTCAACCTTCCCAAACGGTGTCAAACTTAGACTAGCTAAATATATGCAGGCCTAAGCTGTGTAGTGCAATTTCTCATTTCTCACAATTTTTACAGTTTTTTCATCCGAAGGAGCTTGTCATTTTTTCTGCACACATTGGACAAGAAAAGGAGGCAAGTGTCTTATGATTTTATGGAGAGGATGAAAACAATGTGGCCTTATTCTCACTGCCGACAGAATGTATAAAGAGAGGTAAGGCATGTGTGCCAGGTTTGAATAGCCTACATATAATGGAAATACTGCAGGATAAATGCCCTCCAGACTGGTTATATTCCCCTTTTAACTTATAGCTGCTCAGGTGATCATTGTTAGCAATTTGCCCCTTTAGAAGCTCTGTCTGAAAAGAGGGGCAATGAGTCTCTAAAGGGGAGGGAGGTCCTGACAGATGTTTTGCACCGGGCCTCAAGCTCTGATGGTCCATCTGAATTAGAGACTTCAGAGAATTAGCCCTAGTGCTGGTTATCAACGGCTCAGCTCTGCCTATAGAAATGTAGAAGCTGTTTTTAACCCTGTGTGTTGTGTGGTTGATGTCTTAGGGGAATCACATGATGCCACTGAAACTATGGTAAAAAACAACAACACTTCCAATTTAAATGTGTGTATTTGTATGTGTGTGCATCGGTGTGTATGTGTATTTGTGTGTTTGTGTGTTTGTGTGTATCTGTTTGTGTGGGTGTGTGTGTGGGTGTGTATGTGTGTACTGACACATAGGATGCCTAGAACTTGCACTGTGGCAAGTTTTAACTGGTTACCAGATAAACAACCAAAGACATCATATCACACTCCTCCAACACACGTACCACAGAAAATAATATTTTGAGGGTGTGAGGGAGTGGGAGGTGTGAGGTTTTCATATTTTACATTTACATTTTAAGCATTTAGCCAATGCTCTTATCCGGAAATACTTACAGTGCAACAGTAGAACAAACTTTGGTTCATGAAAGCAGCCAATAGTAAAGACTGTGATGGTCAGAGCTATACTGCTGTGAAAATATTCCTGTCACCCTCAAATCAGCATGTAAGAGACTGTTACTGAAAAAGCAATAAAGAAAGAATTACCAGCAAGGACAGAGTTAGTAGGGATTTGCTCATGTTAGAGCAAGTAGAGGAGGAACATATGAAAGCGGGAATAATGATTCAGGGGGGGCGAAGGGAAGGCAGTGTGAGGTACGCTACAACTTGTACAGATGAGTTTTCAGCCTAGGGCAGAAGATGGGGGGCGACTGGTGTCCTGACTGGACTGGGGAGGTCCTTCCACCATTAGGGAGCCAGGAGGGAGAAGAGTTGAGTCAAGACGAAAAACAATGAAAATCAAAACTGGGGACTTTATGTCTAATGCACTCCAGCTCTCAGTTGACTTAAACCACAAATAGTCTGGGTTTCATTTGATCTTTTTTGTAATTTTCCATACAGCTGTGTTCTTGTTCAACGTGTAAAATTTCTGTTATTTTGTGTCATGCTACATACGTGAATAACAAAACTGTTTGAAGTTTTTATCTCAGCAAAGACTTCTCCATTCCCAAGGCCGTGCACAGCAAGTCTGGTTATTCCCCCTTCAGACAGAGGAAGTGTTAGTAACACAGCTTTCTCAAGGTGTTAATGATGAGGTCACATTTATGGTTATGATTTCAGGCCAGAAATCCCCTCGATGTTACACACAGCGTTGTTTGACACAATGCTCACTGTTGTCATACTCAGTGTTTACATTATGTTCAGCCTGTTCAATCTACGGTTATCAAAGTCACATTTCAAGATTCGTTTGCAATTCATTTTTGCCTGAATGAGATCTGTTCCAGTGTCTCTATCTGATTCAGGTGTAATGTAGTCAAAGAAGTTGGTTAAACTCACTTATCTTGTAACATTACTATCTTTTCATCTTTCAGGAATGTGCTTTTAAATTATCCTGATTGATTGCGCTGCCATGCGAGCAGGCACAGGACTCATGGTTTCAAGACTGAGCAGACTCACCCCAAAGGAAGTTTCAACTCGTAATATGTATGTATGTATGTGTAGATAGATAGATAGATAGCTGGGTAGGTAGATAGATGTAAAAGCCATTTTACAAGACACAGATAAAATACTGCACATTTCATCATGAAATAATGTTCTTTCATTTAAGTTTGAGTTGCAATATTTCCTGTATTGCGAGGTCATTCTCAGACACTTCTTGTCTGGGAGAAGTACAATGACGCTTTATATTTGTTTCATTTGAAAACCAACAGTGACTAAGCTCAGGGATTCAGCAACTGGTGTAAATTATGTCATGTTACAAACACATTGTCAGCCAGATGCTCATACTTCCTGGGAAGAAAAAAACAATTACATTAGACAAAGAGGGGAAAAATAAGAGATATCATACATCACAAACAATAAGATGTGACTTCTAACTACACTATACATACACTCTCTCTCTATATATATATATATATAAATGTATACAGTAGTGTATAGTGTAGTTATACGTATATATATATATATATACATAGTGTAGTTGGAAGTGAGATTTTGTTGTTTGTGATGTACAATATCTCTTTAAAGAGACAGATGCAATGGCCTTATTTTTCCCCTCTTTTTTTAATGTAATTGTTTTTTCTTCGCAGTAATTATGAGTGTCTGGCTGACTACGTGCTTGTAACATGTCATAATTTACACCAGTTGCTGAATCCCTGAGCTTAGTCACTGTTGGTTTTCAAATAAAGCCAATATAAAGCGTCATAGTGTTAACCCAGAAAAGTACCTAGAATGACTGCAATACAGGAAATATTTCAACTCAGACTTAAACGAAAGCATGAATGCATTATTTCATGCGATGAGATGAGATGTCTGATGAAATGTACCTGTCTTGTAAAATGGCCTTTACTTGTATTCTTCTCTCTTCACTCAAACACACAATGCAGACAAGGAGGGAAAGAGAGACAGAGAGGGAAAATATCATATAAGCAATTAAACAGTAAAAACAAACTAATAATGTAATGAAATTATCCAGTAAGGTGACTGTAAGATGACAACTAACTGTTGATGACTTGACTTTTGAAAAATGATGACCTGTTGAAAAAATGATGGATCGTTTATTCCTGTATAAGAACAATGGAATATTTTGCATTCATGGGCGACTTTTTATTGCACTATATCAAGCTAATGATTCCCTGTTTGGTCTTATAAACTGACATTGGTCCGTATGGTAGATGTTGTGGTGACCTACATTTATATTGTTTTTTAATATGCATCTTCATTGTGTGTTTTTACTGCAAACCATGTCTGCAAACCAAATTTCCCTTATGGGTATGCCCTGAAGATTAAATTGAATTGAGTTGAATTATTCAATATATGAACCTCTAACAGCCCTTCTAGTTTTGGATCATGTTTTGGATTTCCATATTTGGATAATTTCCAGCATGCATTGTATGTGGGTGGGAGTGTTATGTATGGGTGTATGTGTCACAAGACATGACATATTCGTTGGTCAAGGATTTGCTGATCACTCATTCAATATGACTGATGTTCTGACACATTTTGTCTTAAACCCCTCCCACCAACTGCCCCTGTGTTTTTATAAGGGAGGCAACACAGGACGACCAGACAGAGACAATCAGCAACTGTAAAGCGAGAACTACTTATAGTTAAGGAGAATCAGTGACAGAGAAGACTAAAATCCTCCCACAGGTTAGTCAGCTTGAGCCACAATACAGGCAAATTCCAGAGGATTGCAAGAGCAGATACCAGTCACCTCGACAGGAAGAATAACAAGGACCTCCATCAGGACCTCGGGTTTGGACTGTCAGGTAAGCAGATTTCACAAAGCTTCACACACTGTGGGATTGTGTTGCACTCTGACAGATGAAACCTTTCAAGTTGTGACATAATATAATGGATCTTAAAGATGTTATTTTTAATCTGTTTTGTGAGTGACAATGAGCGAATGTGAATGAAATATGAGACGATAAAAAACACATTTAGTAAATTGGATACCGAAGTATTTGGTTCCAGAGGAAATAAAGTTCATGTAACCATTTTCTTCTGATGCCACTACTCTACTGATACTGTATCCTACTGAGATAATAGTTAGAAGTGTAAATAATTTGAAGTGTACATAATACAGAGCAAATATGATACAGTGATGTGCAAATGCTATGCAGCAATCAACAAGCCTCCGTTGATACTGCACTCACTGTACAGATAATGTTTGCAGAGTGTTACAGTACAGTACGCACAGAGTGAGCATGCTCTATCTGTTTTCAATTACTGCATGCATACAATGAATGCAAATGTAACACTGTGGAGATGGTCACACTTAAACCCAGACAAAAGGAACCACGTGCTTCTCAATAGTCACACAACATGTTTCTATTCCTGCATGTAAGTGTGTGTGTGTGTGTGCGTGTGTGTGTGTCAGTATGCCTGTGTGAAGATTAACTCCATATAAGGGAAAGGGATGTTTTCAATGTGTTCGCTGAGCCATACAGAATTGTTATTTTCCATTTCTGTAAATTGATTTCCTTTTTTTAGGTCCATCTACAGACAGACAGAAGAATCCCCTACAAGGAGAAGAGGAACCAGAAGTGAAGATGAAGCTGTTAGTCATTCTAGCACTCGCAGCCATCTGTATTGACGCGGTAAGCAACAATCAGAGGAAACAACTTTGGATTTCAATAGCCGGATTCTTACTTCACATCCCATTGGGTTAGAAACTATGCTGTTGACAAATCTGTCTGACCAAGTTTGTCTGCGTTCCTCTCAGGCTTTTACAAGGAGCTCCAGGAGAAAATTCAAGGACACTCATAGAGGTAAGGCGACTGTCTAATCATGCCGTAACTGATTTACTCCATATTGCACACACATTCTGTATGTAAGTATGTTTGTCTTTGCAGTGCGGTCATCAGAGACGTGTCTGTCTGGGGACGGCAGCAGCTACAGGGGGTCTGTCTCTGTGTCGACACGCGGCCGCAGGTGTCTCTACTGGCACAGGTTCGAACACATGGGAGGACAAGCGGCTGCAGAGGGACTGGGCCCTCACAATTACTGCAGGTATACTGTCAAAGCTACATGCCCACAGCCTGGCATCTTGTGACAAATGTATTGGTGAAAGGTGTCATTTGTTTTGTGGATTTTAATTGATTGAATTTGATTGCCAGGAATCCTGACCAGAGCTTGATGCCATGGTGCCGTGTCCGGAGAGGGAAGAGGATTTTAAGAGAGCTGTGTGACATTCCTAAATGTAAGACTGACTGGTGATTTAAAAATGATTGACATATGCCTGATTTGATATTTAAACATTTCAGTGTTACTCTTCTTCTGCACTGTTGGATTAACTCCATCTGTTTTTGCTTCAATACAGGCCCCATTTCAACAGTAAAACCTCCTGTTACAACAGTAGTAGATACAGGTAGGTTCTTTGTTCTTAATTATATTTCAGATGCATCATCTTCTTAATAATGACTGGCCTTGATCAACTCTCATTGACTTGACCTGTGTGTCCCTGTAGAGCTGACATGTGGTGAGAGGCCACAGCTGAGACAGAATAAGATAGTGGGCGGCTCTACCACAACCATAGAGTCCCAGCCATGGGTGGCGGCCATCCTCCATCGGCGCCCCAGTTACCGGTGTGGAGGCTCTCTCATTGCACCTTGTTGGGTCCTCACTGCTGCACACTGCTTCCCTGATGGGTGAGACACACACACAAGCCTTACACACACATACATGCACACACATACACACACACACACACACACACACACACACACACACCGCAAATACAAGACACTTTAATTTCCCCCATTTTAGATTTTAGCATTTTAGATGCTATACTGGCAATAGGTCTCTTAAGAGTATGTTTTGTTTTGGTGCATACAGTATGTTTGCATGTTTATGAAGTCCTGTGTGTGTATTAAATATGTGTGTGTTTCCTTTTCGCTCAGTGAGCACACCGAGACCCGACATCTGTCTGTATACCTGGGGAAGAGCTCCATCATTGATACTGACATTGACAGGGAGCAGAAGTTCACCGTGGAGCAACTGATCATCCACCAAGAATACAACAATTCCCTTGGCAACTACCTCAATGACATAGGTGAGCACATGCATGAGTGTGTATGTATATGTGAGAGAGAGACAGTTATGTGGGTACTGTATGTGCATGTATAAGGTTAGATCACAGAGGAGCGGGACTCATAACTGTGTTTGTTTATGTATTGCAGCACTGTTGAGGATCAAGAGCAGTGATGGTGAATGTGCGGTGCGGACAGAGTCTGTGCGGACCGTTTGCCTTCCTCCGCCTCTCACTATGCTTCCTCCAGGATACGAATGCAGCATCGCGGGATTCGGCAGGGAGAGATATAGTACGTATGGTAGAACCTCTATCCTTTAACCAATCTCTCTATTCAGCCCCAACCGTTCATTAGACTAATGACTGATGTCTCAGCCATTCTTATGATGCTCACAACTGATCCTGTGTCCTCTGCAGATGCATGGCAGTTCTCACAGCAACTGAAGGAGGCAAAGGTGTCACTGCTGTCCCAGAGCGTCTGTGAAAGTGAACCTTACTATGGAAATCGCATAACCGAGAACATGTTCTGTGCCGGGAGCCCCGACTGGAGCACTGATGCCTGCCAGGTGAGCAGATAAGGGAATGTGGGAATATGTGTGTGTGTACATGTGTGAATATGGGTTAGATCAATATATCAGTCATCTCGTCTCCTGCAAATTGTAAATACCCAGAGTTTCCCTCTAACACTGAATAGGTGCGGTGGGTCACTCTGTCATAAGGAGCTGCAACCCACCTTAAAGAATTTCATTAGTCTTGGTTTCAATGGAAAGTTTTAATACCCAGTGATGGTCTAAATGCTGTTTCAGAGGCTTTTGGGGGAAAATAGCATGAAAACAGTCAAATTGAACTATATTGGGGTTTACTGGTGGCTCAATTGGCACCATGTACCAGCACCATGTGTACCACAACATCCTGGGTTCAAATTTGGCATGGGACTCGGCTTTGTTGCATGTGACTCCCCTTTCCTGTCTCTCATCGCTGTGAACTATCAAACAAAGGCAAAAAAAAAGAACGATATTGAATATCATCACAAAATATTGGCTATCAGCAGCTTCAATATGGGTACACATATCGGTCTTCAAACACCAAGCCTGACTTTGTACTGTGAGTGTTGACAGGTGTGTCCTCTCCTCACAGGGTGACTCCGGCGGCCCCTTGATGTGTGAGGTTTCGGGCCGGATGTTCGTGTTCGGGGTGGTGAGCTGGGGCGAGGGCTGCGCCTGGGAGAACAAACCGGGGGTTTACACACGCATCACCAACTACAACAACTGGATCTCAGAGAAAACGGGGCTCCCTGCCTACACAGCGGGAGTCATGTATCCCACAAAGTGATTCTGTGGGAGAAATCAGCGGTCAGACAGGCTGAAAATGTTTTTTAAAGGCATATTTGGCAGCTATTATCTACATGTATGCAAGTATGTGTAGTGGATTGTGGCCGCTTTGGCTTCAAAGTGCACGAAGTAGCAGCTGAGGGATCGCTATTAAACTATAATGAAAATACTTTTGCACAGTGCCTAGCACAGAGTGTGTGTTGGTTGAGACGTGGTCTGTAATGTGTGCTTTGAATGTGTAAACTGCATTTCAAAATGCCGATTTACTGTAACATGCCAAAGTGTACGGTGTTTTAAACATCTATTGTTTGTCAGATGTATATAATATTGAATATATTTTTGATTTACTTTTTAAATTTTTATTTGCTAAGACTGCTAAGGGACATGAAATTTGAATATACTGTAAGTTATTAGATAGTTTATTTATTCAGTTTATTTTTTATTTTATACATGTCTTCTTGTAGAGGGCTGGCCCTACTGCTGAACATTACTTTGTAATAAATAATAATATTGGTATTACATATTCATTTGTTTTTATTCCACCTCCAAAAGCACTCATTCTCATTCTCGGTCTCTCTCTCTCTCTCTCTCTCTCTCTCTCTCTCTCTCTCTCTCTCTCTCTTTCTCTCTCTCTCTCTACTGATCATAAGAATGAATGAACATAAGAATACCAGTAAAACATGAGATGTTTGGTCTATTTACTCCAAACAGCCTAAATGGAAATTTATAGATAACGTAATGTGTAATGAATGTGAATCAGTGGCTTTCTACTCATGCTGCAGGTACGGCAGAAATCAGTTAAGTGTAAACTTTGGTAAAGAAGTGTCTGCAGTGATGGGAAAACTAGTAATGACAGTAAAACCTCACCCTGTGGGACACACTGGGTTTCCCCCTAAGAGTTTGTGTACCATGGGTTGTATTCATTAAAACATGTTTGTCATCGTCTCAAGTGTTCCTCTGTCAAACAGTAGAGGACGCTGTTGTGTAAAATTCATTTACCTGCTGCTCAGTAGCCTCTAACATGCCGCAGGGCACAGAAAGTGTTCCTGTAAGCAGTCAAATAGAGATGGAACCAGTAGCTTTACTGAACTGAAGATGGTTGTAGGTTCAAATCCTTAATACAGCCTAAAATAGAATAGAATAGAATAGAATAGAATAGAATAGAATGTCTTAGATGTAGATGTCTTTTTTTTATTATCCCAGTCTGTAACCCTGTCTTGTATTCTTATTTTATTTTATCTTATATTTACTTCACGTCTGGTTTCATTTTTAATCTCTTGTCTTCTGTTCTATGTACTCGCTTAGTGTACTTATTTATCTTGTTTGTGCTATATAAATATTGTATATTATTATTAGAATAGAATAGAATAGAATAGAATAGAATAGAATTTCACATCAAAATGTGTTTAAATATGAGGTAAAAGTACAGATTTTGACATGATGTTCTAACATTTGATTAGGCTTTGTGTTCATCTTCTTATGTGAAATCAAAATTAGATTAAATTACACTAAACAAGATCAACTTCAAGTCACTATCCCAATACTTTTGACTACATGTCCGTATTCCCAATCTGAGGTTCGGGATATTTAAGTGACAGCAGGGTGCTAAGGAGGGCCCTCTCCTGTTACTGACCGGGAGACACAGACCACCCACTGAGGCCACAGACACACCTACACACCAAGTAACTAAGGAACTAAGTAACTAAAAAACAAACAGACTGACTGATTAACTAACCAACTATCTGTCAGGAATACAAGAATCCCCACTGCAATGCCACATGCCAGAAGTGAACCAGCAGGAAGTAGCACATGAACAGAATGATTAAGCAAAACCTGGCATCAACACGAATTCACCTCATCTATCTATCTATCTGTCTATGTATCTACCTATCTAGCTACCTATCTATCTATTGATCCATCCACCCATCCATCCTTCCACAGTATGACTCCACACATTCTCATTTGGCATAATAAAAATCAAGCGTGTATACAAGCATGCCCATGTGTTTATTTGGGGATGCAAATTAACAGAGCAGAGCTTTCTAATAGTCACTGAATGTCATCTCTAAGTAAAAATAGAAATACTGAATATAGAATGTGCGATGAGATATGTAACTCTGTGTACAATAATCTGTCACTGTTGTTTAATTCCCCCTTTTGTTCCCACAAAGGCATTTAGCTGTAAAAAGCTGGACTACTGCATGACTGTATCTGTCCTGTCCACCTGAAGCTAGAACTGATGACATGGTAGCTGAGTTTAGAGGTCTACCGGTTCTGGCTGTTTCTGTCTAAAAGGCACATAAGCAGGCAATCTGGCTTTTCCTACCAACGTGGCTGTCAGCCTATTTTTGCATTTTATGAGCGAATTGATTCATTGTCTGACCCTCACACTCATATAACACCTGCAGAGGCCAAAAAGCAGTCAGAGCAGCCCAGCAGTCAGAAAGAAGTATAGATGATGAGGTAGGAGGAAAATATAATATACAGTCTTGTCAAGGACAGACAGTGAGAAAGGATCTGGTTTTGTTCATTTCATTCCCAGAGGGTAAAACAAGCAGACGAGATACTGTAAGCTACTGCACATTATGTCTTCCCCTAGTTCTGCCTATGATAATATCACCTCCTGCAGCATTTTCTTTTCAGACGCTTGAGGGAAGAGACAGAGACAGAGAGTGAGGTCAGGTCAGGTCATCAATAAACTACATTCTTTGTTCATCAGTGCGGTAGAGATGAGGTTTAATGTAGTTTGGGGAAGGCTAGGCGAGGCAAATAGGTTTGTCAGATTCATTGCTGATTTACTGTTTCTCACGGTGCATAGGCTCTCTTACTGTAATATAGCCCATTACCGTTCAACGTGATCATTGGCTTTGGCTGTACAAACACCAGCTGTTTGCACACACCGAGACATACTTGATAGAGTGTTTCCCCTTTAATAGCAGTGGTGTTTGAGAGTCATTTTAGCTTCTGTCCCAGTATCAGCTAAAGTGCAGGCTGTAATATTATAAAAATTCTATACTTTATGATAAAAACATCAGTTATACCCATTGGCTAAATGTTCTTGTTTGTGTGTGTTTGTAGGGTTGGAAGACGATAATTTCTCAAATCTCACATTTTATCTAGCAGTGGTGGCAGTTTTCTTGCTGTGATTCTCCCCACTCCTGATTGAATATAAAGGAAACTACTAAGGAATACTAGAGCACATGCATGTGCAGTCTTTGGTCAATGCATGCACTACTCCATCTTACTGTAACACTAATGCAGCCTCACATTTAGTTGTATTTTATTTCTTTATTTAGTTAAACTTCTGCCACTACCATGAGATAATTCCACTTGTTTCCAATGTAGTCTCAATTGCTTCAGTAATTTTCTAGAAACAATATCTCAGTGGCTAATAAGTTAGATCACTTCATGAATAAAGAGAAAATTAGACTTGATTCAAGATTATTTTGCAAGCTGGTCTGCATTGGAAACAATTGAAATTACTATAATTATCTTAACCCACAGGCAGGAAAACTCGATTTTAAGACTCAATAATGGATTAAATGACTTGTTAAGATCCATATTTTTGCAGTGTACAAATGGAAGTATGCATTTTGGCAAGGGACGGTCTCTTCTACTAAACATGGTTCTGCTGCAGTGAGCTGGAGAGAGCGGGGAAGGCCCAGTGTCACATCTTGTCAGAGGGCTTCCAAGCAGAGGCTCGGTGTGCAGCAGCGGGTGTTTATGTTTTCATGTGTCCAGCGACTGACTCACACCTCTTTGTCTAATACCCCATACCTCTCCCAACTCCCACGCCCCTCTTAAAAAAGAAACATGTCAAAGCAGCGTTATTGCACCAGAGCTCCAATCACAGCAAACAATCAATCAGCACAAATACGTACAACGAGAACAGGGATGCAGAGCAGAGAAATCATGGCCTAAACGCACTCCATCCAGCTGAAAACCAAACGATATACAATCCAGCCAGCTATCACGTCATTATTGAAGCATACTTCAAAACCACTCTAAACAAACCGCTGCTATGGCTTCTATCAAAGTCTGTTTAGACAAGTCCAGATATACAGACAGTTCACAGCGGTGCTACTGGACTCTTGTCACAGTTCATCCTACTCACCGCAATTACTCACACAGAGGCCAGTTTACTTTATTGCTCCTCTACTCTGCCTCAATCCATATAGGGGTTTCAGACGCACTGACACTGAGTCTTACTCCTCTTTATGGACAATTCCTGAGGAGAAGCTGGTAAAACACTGTGTCCAATCCATCGCTGGTGTTAGAGAGAGAGAGAGAGAGAGAGAGAAAGTTGGGTGGGTGACAGTGAAGGGTCACACTGATGCAGTTTTCTAATGGAGTTTTCTGTGTTATCCCATGGTAACAGCATTTAGATATTAGTGCAAGTAGAAACCTGAGGAGGAGAGGAGAGGAGAGGAGAGGAGAGGAGAGGAGAGGAGAGGAGAGGAGAGGAGTTTTACAGACTCATTGTAAAATTATATGATTTCTGTTTATTACAGGTGTCTGTTTGGGTGCACTGGTTGGGTCTTTATGCTGCTCAATCCTCTCTGCAGTTTGACCTAAACAGTGGCAGGGACTTTTTGAACTGGGCAGACCAGAGATTCCAGATCCTCTGGTTTGAGACAGCAGCCTCTTGTCCACACCCACACACAGACACACACACACAGACACACACACACACACACACACACACACACACACACACACACACACACAGGGGTCTCTGAGTTCTGGGCCATTTGGTAGACGCTGGGGCTCTGGAATATAAATACCGCTGTTTTATTTTGCTGCTGGGGTCTCCGGTTTCCCCAACATAGATTTGGACCTGAGCAACAAGGAGAACCCCTCTGCCAGCCACACACACACATACACACACACAGAGAGAGAGAGAGAGAGGGGTAGAGAGAGAGAGAAAGGACCAGACCATTGCCAATACACCTGCAAAAAATGCCAATACACCTGCAAAAAATGCCAATACACCTGCTAAATGAGAACTTGCAATCAATGTTTACAATGAAATTTCCCTCCAACGCATTTGTTCAGAAGAAGATTGTTTTCACACACTTTAGAATATCAAGTGCGGCCTGTCAGGTGAATGTAAAACCAGGGTCTTCAGCTCTTCACTGTCAATTCCAGCAAACGGAGGAAGCAGGGGGCAGAAGCAGGCCGTGGGCGCGGTCCTGGATCTGTGTGCCTCTGTCTGCTGGAGTGTTTCCCAAGCCTTCCTTTCCTTTCAGCTGCAGCGAGCAGCAAGCTGAATCCTTGGTCTTAATTTAGACCCGGACATTGAGGCCTGGAGACATGAACTCCTGACCCACCTTTTAATGAACAGAGATCATATGACAAGACGCAGGTTCAAAGCTTTATAGAATACACCACCGCCATTTCCCTCAGCATATAGGAAGACTGCAGCTCCTGATCTCATCTCCATTATCCTCTACTGTTTCATAGACTTGAAGTTGAGCGTTTTTTTTCCTCACAGTGGCAACACAGCGGTCCGCCTGGAGAGAGCAGGTCCACAACTATGTTTACTACCTCTCCCTGCTGTAGGTGTTGCAACTTAATCCCCCCCCCCCCCCCCAAAAAAAAAAAAAACCTCTTCTATATCTTGGAATCTCAATCTCTTCCCATTAAGTGACACTTTCCTTTTTGGGGCCACTGGCATGCATGACGTAACTTGGGAAGAGCTCTTACATGCAGTGTGTGTGTGTGTGTGTGTGTGTGTGTGTGTGTGTGTGTGTGTGTGTGTGTGTGTGTGCGTGTGCGCGCGCGTGCGTGCGTGCGTGCGTGTGCAGGGAAAGCGTCAGTGCGCACCAGTCCGCTTGGCAGCTGTATTGCTGAGCTGTGATTGGGCGGAGGGCGGTGATTCCTTCTGTCACGATTTCGGTCGCTCCCACCGGAGGACACCGACCGCCAGAGTCCAGCCTTACCGTGGTCACCGGCAGAGCCCGTCCACACCGGGGGGAGACGCATGAAGGCTTCGTGCCAGAAGCTGGGCTGATAACTCGGGATTTGTCCGTTTTGTCTGTGTCGGCGGGGAAAGGGAAGGGAAAGGAGGGGATCATCTGTGCTGGAGCGACCAGCCGCCTTTCTTCTGTCGGGGCTGCGGTAGAAGTCGTTCACGATGCCGGTGTTTCACACCAAGACCATCGAGAGTATCCTGGAGCCGGTGGCTCAGCAGATCTCCCACCTGGTCATCATGCACGAGGAGGGGGAAGTGGACGGTAAAGCCATCCCGGATCTGACGGTGCCGGTGGCGGCTGTGCAGGCGGCAGTCAGCAACCTCGTACGGGTGAGTCCCGTGTTTGAACCAGAACCAGGGCGTCAATTCACTGAACCCCAAGGTATGGCAAAGTCCCTGCATCTGATGTCATTGGCCATCAAAACTTCCAAACCCGCTTAAATCGACTACATTTCTGGAGACAAAGTAGAGCAATGACCGCTGACTGGCAATATATTATTATTTAGTCGGTGTGGTAAATTATTAGACATAGATCATCAAACTATGTTGCACAGACGCACACAGTTTAGATGCAGCATTGGAGATGAATTTTCCCCCAATATAGATTTCTGCCAGTTCAGGCTTGATCTCTGCTCTCCATTATAATGATAAAAACTACCTTGCCATGTCCAATTGACGCCCATGCGTGTTTCACATCTCCTGCAGAAGCCAGGCGCTTTGTGCGCTCCGTCCCTCCGGCCTGGCACGCGCCTGTGTGCACACACAACGACAGCAACGTGTCAAACTTTGCCCTGATTGATAATCAGAAGGCCGCCGAACTGCATGAAGTTTGTGGGGCGGAATAAACGAGTGTTGATTGAATTAACAGAGTGTGAGCGAGTGCGTGTGTGTGTGTGTGTGTGTCAGAGAGAGAGAGAGAGAAAGACACACACACACACACACACACACACACACACACACTTGTCACTGTGTGTGGGTTGCAGGAGACGGAAATGTCACTTGTGCCAGAGGGAGATGTGTAGGTGTTTATTTCTGTTCTCACCTCTCCTTCATAATATAGGTAGAATTAGCCCAGGTGGATTATTGCTGACTATGCAGTCTCTATAGTGAATATAGGCTACCCAGTCCATTCCCACGGTGCAATAACTTCCATAGAGAATATATGGATCAGGTGGTATTGTCATTAGCTCCCATCTCTCCCCTTCTAATTGCTTAATTAACTCCTGCCTATTCTTACTCTCTGCCCTATTCTCTTGTCTTTCCAACATATATCTTTAACCCTCATTCAACTGTTGTTTCACCTCCTCTCTCCTCTCTCTACTCCATCATCCTGTGTCTATATGGTCATTTGGTACAGAGAGAGGAGGCTACGCTACAGTCAGCCAGTGACTGATGTCTGCTCTGTGTCCTCTTACTGGAAAAATCAATACAGACCACATCATTATCACTGATCCAGGGTCATTGTTATTGACGCAGGGGCAACTGGGCTTCAGTCACACTTAGCTACAGTGGACAGAGAGAAAGACTCATTCGCTCACACACACACATTGAGCCTGCTGTGGAGGAAAGAACCTGGTCCCATCCAGATTTTTAGGTGTTTATTTCTGTTGCATTAAGCTGAACTGGATCTGACCTAAGGCTACTAAAATAACTGTAGAGTGCTGTGTACTGAAATTGACATTGATCATTCCTGAGTAAAAATGATTTATTCTCCCTCATATTTTGCACACAAGGACCACTGTACCTATTAGGTGTACCTGAATGTTGTGACTTAAAAATAGATATGTATGTCTGCTGTATTTAAGGTTAGTGTATAGTTAATTTATGTCAAAAAGTATTTGAAAATGTGGGCTGCTGACACTTGTGATTTAGTGTATTGGTACACCACTCTTCATTACATTAAACTGTTAATGAGGGCTCTTGTGGCAATCTCAGTCAGGAGCGGTCTGTGCTTTGTTTGGTCAAGATTTAAACAGGTTTGGCCCATGAGCCTGCTGGTTTGCTAATGGACTGCTGCCTTGTTGAGCGCTTCTATAGCTAATATATTACTTATATATTACTTCTCTCATTTTTATTTGAGTTTGATTGGATTTTACCTTTGCACATTGTTGTTTGTCTTCAACTGATGTTTGTCTTGATGCTGCTCTCTTGGCTAAGTCTCCCTTAAAAAAAAAAAAGATTCTCGATCTCATTCAGACTACCTGTTTAAATTAAGGTGAAAAATGTCACTAGCATGTGATGTTGGGATGCACTGACCTCTGTTTCACTTATAGCTTTGAAAAGGATGAGAGTATCGCTCAAAACCAAGGACCAGTCCAAACTATTACTTTACCTGAAATATGTAGTATTATTAAAAAAAATATTACAAGCCCCAGGAGAAAGCTTGGATCCCTAATTGATTTCACCTATTAAATATGAAGGGGAAGAGACAGGGAGAAGGTTTTTTTGAAGCCTTGAAACAATTGAGATTTGGATTGTGCAAACGGGATGCAATTCAATATTAGGAAGGTGGTATTACTGTTTTGTACATTCAGTGTAGATCATGAGTTTGGAGTCATAAGGCAAAAAGGATTGGAATATGGTCCATTTTCCTCCATTAGAGTGATCTGCCATTCTATGCGTGAAAAAGGTAGAAAATCAAGGCACTTAACTTTGATTTCTTTCTTAAGTGGTTCTATTTTTGGATATCAATATCTGTGAAAAGCTCTGATACTGATGCCCTATTTTATCATGATACTGGTCCAGTAACTGATACCAGTATTGGTATTGTTGAATCACTAATTTGTAGTGTTACTACTGTGCATCACCTTTGAATACTAACTGTAGACAAAATCACAGTTCTTAGTCATAAATGTTAATATCTTTAGCTTATCACAGTTTTGTGTACTATTCAAAATGGCTGACTCGATGTGCAAGGACATGGAGGAGCATTTTGATACCAAAGAAGGAAGATAACCGCACACTCATGCCGATGCCATCAGATATTTAATCGACATTTCGACCCTAAAGGGTCTTTTTCAAGACCAGATCTGATCTTGAAAAAGACCATCATTTTGATAAACATCTCCTTGACTTAGAATGAAAAGGGATATTCAGTTTAAAGTCAAATATGGTGGTTTCCCTTAAAGAAAAATGCCATTTTCTGTGATACCGTCCTGCTACACAGAGTCACTGTCCTTGATGTCCCATTGCTACTGGCTACACCTCTCTATAAGGCACGTGCTCTCTCTCTCTCTCTCTGTTATTGTCCTTTTTCTGCTTGTCCTACTTGATCCATTCAGTTGATCCATCCAGACGGAGAGCAGAAGGAGGCTAATGGCAGCCTTAGGCGTGTGGCTGGGTCTCAGACGGTGGGGATGCATGGCTGCGGGGAGAGATAAGAGCCGAGGTCGCTCTGACACTGGAAGGTGTCAGACAGAGGAAATGTTGACAGGAATGTTGAACTGAACGTTAACACAGAGTTAAAGGAGGATGTGAAAAAATCCCTTTTATCTCACCTTAGCTCTTATTCGATTTCTTACATATCTTACATGATCATTCTGTGGTCACAGGAATATTGTGAAGGACATTTCTGAGCTTTTCACTCCTGATTTTTGGTTGCTTGTAATTTTTGGTGATACAGAAATTGAAGCTTATTCTACTTAGGCACCTACTGTAAAACACTCTGGATAACAACTTGAGCTAAATCTGAAGTTGAAGAAGAGGGAGCGCTAATGAGTGTGTAGCTCACTGATAGAGGAGAGCGATGAAGAATAGAGTGAAGTGGGTGAAAAGAAGGTGTTGAAAGAGAGGACAAAAGGTGCTTGAGGACAGGGCTTGTAAAATCGGCAGCAGCGGGTTGCCGGGTAGAGCGATTTAATTGGACTTAAAGGACACCTAATGCTCAATAAATGCACTTCTGAGCGCATATGCTTTATTTTAGAAAGCTGATTCATTTCTACACTTGCGCAGTTTGAGTGTTTTTATGGGTGTGTATATTATTACTTTGGCAGGTGAGATATAACACAGTGTATAGAGTTCTCAGCTGCTGACTTGCTGTCATGGTCTGCAGCACCGCTCCTCCATCGCCACAAGAGTCCCACTGCACACTGATACGGTTACACTGTCAACCCTGTCCAGGGTGGGCTGGCAGAGGGGTGTGCTGCAAAACTAGGTCACTGAGACACTGAAACACACACACATAGATGGTGTCAGTCTCAATCTGTCAGAAGTCGTGCGCGGATTGACTCAATTAAAGATTTGAGCGAGGCTATGGGTGTATTTGGTTGTGTGTGTCAGAGGGCTTAAGTTGTGCTGATGACACCGGTGCTTCAGTGCTGCGTCTGAAGTCTGATGTTCCTCAAGTCGTCAACACAGAGCCTGAGTATGCCAGGGGGAGGGGGCGGGAAGGAATAAATAGATTTACCGTTCGGTGAAGTAACCACACACTGACAGAATAGAGGAGGAGAGAGAGAGGAAGAGAGGAAGGGAGGGATGCGAGGAGACGACAGGAGAAGGGTCGAGTGAAGCTCTTGACTAAAACTGTCGAACAGCATGGTGCAGAATAAGAAACAGAGGGGGGGGGGCAGAGGAATAGTCACTGCAGTGGGACACCGGAACCCTGCGAGGGGGGGAAAGTGTCTCTGGCGTCTGTGTCTCCAAACTAGACTCTGCCAAGCCACCCAATCTACCCCCCACCTCCACCCTCCTTACACACACACACACACACACACACACACCAACTGTCCTCAGTCTGCTCTCCCATGTAAATATGAGGCATCTCTTCGTTCTTATTTGCAGATTCTGGACCGGTCTTGCTTTCCGGCTGTCTGTCTATGGATTCCTTCTGCTTCTCAGTCTGCCTTTACATTTATCTTTGGCTTTGCCCCTTAGATCCCAAAGCAGAGCTGACATCATTAGGCGCCAAACTCTCTAGGCATAGAAGAAGTGAAATAAACAGAAGGAGAGTGGCAGCACTGTCGCTTTTTATTGTACTGTCATTATTCTGGGATATTATATGAAATTCTAAAAAAAAAGTTGATGAAAACAGAGTATGAGAGCAATACCCACAAATTTAGAGCTGATGACTGCAGCTCCTGGCGCTGAAGTGAGGCCAGGCTGTCTGTGTTAGGGTTAACTTTGATTGACAGCTGTCTGATCATCTCCTACGGAAGCAATCACACCTTTCAAGCCAATCAAACACACACACGCACCCACACACACACATCTCTCGCACGCCATCTGAACTAAGAACCTGGCTTGTCCAGAGAACCACTTAACTGTGCATTAATTATTTATCGAATAATCAATGTGAACTGTTGCTGCTTACGGGAAATGCTCCGACGGCCTGCTTCCCTCTTTGATCTGTCACCTGACATGACTGGGTGACGACCAGAGGGTGTCATCAGTCTTTGCTCTACTCGTACCGCCGCATTCCTTTCCTCATGCAGCCGAGAATCTCACTGCATTTTTAAGGAGAAGAAGGAAAAGAAGAAGGAAAATCACTAAGACACATTTAAACCTTCAAATGTTTTATTCCTCTGCCTTAAGACATTTTCACAGTATTAGCGAACATTCAATACCGTATCCCACTGTGAGACACATAGGGCTACCGCCGGTCATATCGTACTGATTTAGAGCTTCATAGCAAATGAACTTGAAAAGATGGGAAAGGTGACAATGACAGGACCTGGGAGGATTTTCTTAAGATTAAGGCATATGTTGTAGTTTAGAAGGGTTGGCATGAATATGAAATACAGCTTGTTTGGGTGTAAAGAGGAGGATTTCTGCATTGTACATTGACACAGAATCACAGATTGGAGCCTGGATTCTAGCTCTGGAAACTTGGTCAAACTCAAGTTCAGGTTTAAAAATTTAGCTTGACTGGACCCTTTAAAGTGAGTGTTATTTTTTGGTGTGTAGCTTAAGTTACACAAAAATGGAGGCACTAACAAAAACACAAATCTAGGCAATGCATCTCACTGAAAAGTCTCTGATAATGAAATGCATAATTGTCGTATATAGCACCAAAATGAAGAGTGAGCTTCTGAAATTCTCTCTCTCACTACATTTTTGCTCCTATCAGCCAGAGTCTGTGACATAAACAGGAAAACTCTACAGCAGCTTAAATGGCTTTAATTGCCAAGTTGTCAGGCAATGCTGAAATACTGAATTATGAAGAGGAGAGTGGCAGCATCCTAATGTTCTCTGGGCGAAGCTGTGATGTTCGGATGCTCTGTATGATGGCTGCCTCCTGGGTCTCTGGAGCCGGAAAGTCTATTAACTGGCTTCCACCGACACAGCAGAGAGAGACTGATGTCATCATCTCACTGTAATTGCATCTTGAGTGTGTATCTGTGTGTGTGTGTGTGTGTGTGGGCGGACGTGTGCACGCGTGTGTGTAGGGTGGGTTGTGTGTGTGTGTGCAAGCATCTGTGTTTCAGGGCCATGTGGTTTTTCAGATAACCAGCTGCATCACTATGGTGATATGAACATCTGCAAAAGAAGTGAGCAATGTCACCCTGCTGTGCATCTTCGTGTGTTTATGTGTGTATGTGTGTGTGTGTGTGTGTGTGTGTGTGTGTGTGTGTGTGTGTGTGTGTGTGTGTATTTGTTTTATTTATTAACAGTTTAAATGATAAAACAGTGGAAAAATGACAGATTCTGCAGGAGAGATAAAATGCAACCATCTCTAATCTGAAATCTCTCATCCTCAATTTCTGATAGTGTGCAGGTTTCTATATTTGCATCAGTCGAGACCTAGACACCAACAAGTCTGAGCTTGCACATCAAATAAGATGCAGTGAGTTTCATTCTGTGCTGCTAATAAAACCTCAGAGGCTTATAAGAATATCTCACCTCAGAGGAAAGAAAACCAAAAATCAAGACAACGGAGAAAAACACAACGGAATAGGAATACAGAAGCTAAATGACACCTGAATGACAGCTATTCTGATGAAGGGTGTAGTACCGAAACGTTAATAAATAAGAAAATTAAATTATATGCGAGAGCACAGTGTGTGGGAGTCACTGTCTTAGACTTGAATGACAGCTAAATGACAATCAGTGTGTGTTGATTGACAAGTCAAAACCCCAAATGTCGAGAAGATGTCAAGCTCAACATTCTCCTCACAACATTAATGCTAAATATAAGGGATGTGAATCTCTCTTTCTTAGACTAATTCAGTATGAATCTCAACATGTAGGTAGTGATTCAATACAGGGAAGTTTGCAGTTTATTGTTATGTCCTTATTTTGACTCTTTTTGGTTGGGACTCTGGGTGGTAATCAACATCATCCAACTAACTGAAATTTTTGATCGGTCGCGCATTTTTACTGACACAACGTGCCTTTGTTTGACATTTCTCTGGAGTTTGACAGCATAAATAAATTTCTTAATGTCCCCATATTTTACATTCTTTCAGCAATTCAGCAATCCACTGCTAAAAATATGAAAATTCCATTCCGCCCCACCAAAAAAAAAGATTTCTCACAGAATGCCATTATAGAATAAAAGGACAGAAACTTATGTTTGTTTTCTGGCTGACATTGAAATGTGTGGTTTGCTGTAAAACATGAATTCATATCACTCACTAAGTGCATTAAGTGTGAGAATAATTATGAGCAAACAAAGTCTACAGAAAACTTTCATCATGGCGTTCAACGTCTTCAAAACACGCTTGAATATTGAATATTCCCACGTCACAAAAATGCAGCATAAATTCCAGCCACATTCACAAAGGAGAGTGTGACAAATAGATGCAAAAGAAAGAAACTAACAGAAAAAAATCAATATTCATAATCAAATTGGGTTTCTGTGGGTTTCTCTTTTTGTTAACCGGTCTCAGATTTGAATGTGAGTGCAAGACAGGACATGTGCTGACTCTAGAGGTGATGAATAGATGTTAGAAAGCGGCACTTAATCAGCCCTCCAGTTGACGGCCCCATATGGGCGCTTGGCAAGCTCCCCGTCCCAGTTGGGCAGAAGAAGAGGAGCAGGTTCAGGATACATAGAGGTTCTTTGTCCCGACCTGGAACTGATGTAGACCAGCAGACAGCAGACTCAGCCAGAGCCCGGCTTACATGAAGCCGTTTCCTCTATTAAGCTTGAAAGACATGACATGCACCGGTGGTTGAAATAGGTGTGAACTGATACATACCTGTTCACTTGTCAGACTGTTAACAGTGCTCATTTGGATTGTCAGTGATAGTATCTCCTCTGTTGCTGTGGATAATGATATTAAAATAACGGCTCAACTGTATTACAGCCCTTCCTCGTGTGTGTTTCAGGTGGGGAAGGAGACTGTTCAAACCACAGAGGACCAGCTGATGAAGAGAGACATGCCTCCTGCTTTCATTAAGTAAGTCTCTCCTCCTGAAAAAAGGATATACTAAAGGTGAAGTGCTACTTCTTTGTATGCCTCCCCTCTGTCATTCCCTCTGTCTGTCTTTCTCGGTCGCTCTCATTCATGCCCGGTCAGAAAATGACAGAAATAATCTGCTTTATCTCGGCAGAGAGATGATTCTGTGATGTGAGGCTTCTGTGATGTTAATGCAACTTAATGTTAGGAAGTGTGGCTGCGTTCCCAGCTGCAACAAAGAGGCACTTCTGAGGCCCTTATCTCCCCGGGCCTCGCTCCACTCTGATCCACTCTGCTCTGTTCAGCTGGAGGCCGAGCCTGGCTGTCTGTCCGGCTTCCAGACCGCTCACAGGCTGCTTGTTGTTTTTCAGCTTGCACCCAAAGAGCTGACATGGACTCTGGTGCTGACTGGGAACTGTTACTCAGCAGTCCTGGTGCTCAGACAGGCTGTGTGTGTGTGCGTGTGTGTGTGTGCCTATGTGCATGCATCTGCACGCAGTGTCTTGAGGTCTATGGGAGGCCGATTAGGGTGAAAACATTGAAATATGTGCACATTTTCAACGTGTATGTGCACATATTTCAATGTTTTCACCCTAATCGGCCTCCCATATAGGTCACATCAGGCCAAGCATTCACAGTGCATTAGATATTATCTGCTTAACATTCAATCGTTCCTTGTTTATTTCTGTCATCCCATTGCTTTTCACTTTCTCCCTCCTTCTTTACAGCAATCACAAGAGGGGTTTAGATCCACACACTACTCTCTCTCTCTCTCTCTCTCTCTCTCTCTCTCTCTCACTCTCTCTCTCTCTCTCTCACACATACACACACACAGCACAGCACCACACCATAAATCTCACACACAGGGCTTAGGAGGGGGCATGTGGGAATGTGAACCCACCTAAATATAGATGAACCAGCAGCCATCGATACCCTGACCAATGCAGGTCAGAAAGGGGAGGGACTCGGCTTTATTCAAGCACTCTTAAAATGCATCACCTTCTCCAAGATAAGCTACTCATTGATCTCTAAGCAATAGGCCATTAAAGCAAACAAGGAAAACCCCACAACTTTCACCGATCCAACTTTGTTAGTCAGGAATTAGTGCAAAATTACTAAAGAATTAAATGTTGCATAAGTTAAACCACAACAAGCTCTAAATGCTAGATTTAGTTACAAGATAATCTCAGCTTTCTCTCCGGAGAAAACAGAGAAAACCCACACCTTTGCAGAACAGTGAAAATCTGTTCAAATGTGTCTCACTTTTCTTGAGGTGCAGAACATCTGTTTCCCTCTGTGTCTTTACCTGAGACCTTGTAAGCCTAACCATCTCTTGTTACCAGGGAGGGGGGGCTTCTTTGACTGAGTGGCAGATGTTTGCTTTCCTTTGTGGTCGATGTGAGATCTGATCTATTCCATTTACAAGGTGATGAATTCCTCTTGTTGGTATCTGTGTATGCTCGCTTGTTGAAAGCCGGCTGTGTGTGTTTGCAGGGTGGAGAACTCCTGCTCCAAGCTTGTCCAGGCAGCTCAGATGCTGAAGGCAGATCCGTACTCTGTTCCTGCACGAGATTACCTCATCGACGGGTCCAGAGGGATACTGTCCGGGACCTCCGACCTGCTGCTCACCTTCGACGAGGCCGAGGTGTGCGTGTGTGTGTGTGTGTGTTTGTGTGTATGTGTGCATCTGTGCGCACGTGTGTGTTTGTATTTTTGTTTGTGTTTGCATATTTGTCTTCACTGAAAATAACAATAAGTATTTAGTTTTTTTAGTTTTAGTTTATTTGCACATATTAAAAAAACAAACAAACAAAAATACATTAAGAAAATTACCAAAGAAAGAAATGGAAACAAATGCACATGTGCATTTGAGGTAAAAAGCCCAAGATGAGCTTATATCAAAACCTCAACTCACTCAAGTTACAAACATTGGCAGTTCATTTTACAAATATTAACAAATCATATAAATCTCCTGGATATTAGGTAAGCGATCACATTAGCAGCTGTCTGAAATCAAAACCTCTTTCATTTTTCTTTTAAATACATTTAAGGAGGGAGATGAATCTGCTAAATAAGACATTTTATTCCAAACTGTGAATCTCTCTTACTCCAAAGGTGTGATATTTTTGTTATTTTATTATAGTTATTTTATTATATATATAGTATATATATATTTTTTTTTTTGTGAAGTTTTTTTGGTACCACCTTGTCTCTGTCTGTCCTGTGTGGTTAAGGAGAGATAAAGTGTGTCTTCCACTGCTTTATATAGACATACAGACGGAGGAGGAGCAGGAACTCAGCCTAGAGCTCCAGCAAGCCTGTAATGGAGTCTCAAATGTAGCCAGATCTAATCACTTAGATCAAATTACTTTCCCCCATCATAACTCTTGATGTGTGTGTGTGTGGACCCATGAGTGCATTTGAGCTTGTGCACGTGTGTGTGTGTGTGGCTGTGTTGCTGTGTGTGTGTTTATGTATGTGCTTGAGTGGGAGGTGGGTGTTTTGGATGTATAATGGCAACACCATAAGTGGAATCACATTGAGCCCGTGATATGCACACGATGTCTCATCACTAGCCTCATTTTTGAAGGCCTTACTTCTCACAGTCACAAGACACACATCACAAGACTGCACACACACACACAAAGACACCAAACACTGGGGTAACTTCAAGGCCTATCTAAAAGAAACTCACCCACACATTGGATTTGGTTATAAGCTGCAACAGAAATTTGCCTGTAACCATAATCAACCATTGTTTTATGTTTTTTACCTATATACATTATTTTCTGCATGTGATTGTGTCTGTGTTGTCTCGTAGGTGCGTAAGATTATCCGTGTGTGTAAAGGCATCCTAGAGTATCTGGCAGTAGCTGAAGTGGTGGAGACCATGGAGGACCTGATCACTTACACCAAGAACCTGGGACCAGGTCAGCTGGGGCTTTTTATGGTCTTCTGTAATACTGAACCAAACTGTACTGCTCACATTCGCCATTCTTCAATGACGAGGATGACGTATTGTTCTCAACGATAGTTAGAAAAAGGGAGAAACACAAAATGTAAAGGTGTAGAAAATCCATTAGAACTTTAAATACAGGTCTGAAAGCAAACCATGTACATCCCAAAATACATGTAAAACCCATATTTAGCTGTCAGCCTGTGTATCAAAATTGTGGTCTATTAATTTGGCAGTGAAAAATGTCTGTATTCTGATGAAGCACAACATAAGCTTGGGATAGTTTTTTTTAACATTAGTAACAACCACAGTTGCTAAATGGAGTCCTGGGAGAAACTGTGACATGTTTCAAATCTTTGTATGGGTTACCACGAGAGAGGAAACCATGCAATTAACATGTTTTTTAGGCTATTCTCTGGTCAGATGTCCATCTGTCATATAAAAAATATTATATATTTAACCAGTGACCCCTGATAGGACACTAAGAAACTTTGGTCCAGCATCAGAACCTTTCCATTGGCACAAGAATATTGTTGGACCATAAGAAGACACTTTATCTTCAAAGCAAAAGGTCAATTGTGTTGTCAGTGTAGAATGATGGGCTGGAGGAAATGCTAAGGCAGTTTCACACTTGACTGATGCTGTCATTGTATTAGACCAGTCATGATAAAGTAATGATCTGCTTGGCTGTGTTATCACTGTTCAGTTGGTGAGTACAGTAGAGGATGTGCTTGGACTCAGATCTTTCAAGCATGTTAAAACTATGTTGCCAAGGCCACAGCCAAGGTCAATTCCATTTCCTGTGTTCCCCTGCTGATTGGTCGATTTTTCTAACCTCTAACTTTTGCAGTCCACTGAATTCTCCCCATTTCTGTCTTTCCTCAGGGATGACCAAAATGTCAAAGATGATTGAGGAGAGACAGCAGGAGCTGACGCACCAAGAACACAGACAGATGCTAGTTAGCTCCATGAACACTGTCAAAGAACTGCTGCCTGTTCTTATATCAGGTGTGTGCACATGTGTATGTATACGTATGTGTGTATGTGTGTGTGTGTGTGTGTGTGTGTGTGTGAGTGTGGGCGTGTGTGGGCAAACGACAGTGGCACAGCAGCAGAGGAGAGCAGGTCAATGAGCCTCCAACAGTTGTTATAGCAACGCTGATAATTACAGTCATTAGTTGCTAGGGATGGCAGACTGACTACACACACACACACATACAGTACATACACACACCACCCACTGGCTGCCATCTCTTGTATGCTGCACAAGCAAAGATTCACTGTTACAGCACTCACAAACTGTACATTCTTGTTTAAGAAGCAGATTGCAGCCGATTTTATATGTACTGAAACATCAGCCACGACCCATTTCTCACCTTAATGGACAGTTTACAGTATCCACTCTGTGATGAGCCCATGCTTCTGTATGAGTGTGATCATACAGAAGCATCCTGTCTGTCTGTCCTCAGCTATAAAGATTTTTGTTGCAACCAAGAGCAGTCGAGGTGCAGGTGTGGAGGAGGCAGAGAGGAACAGAAGGTTCACCTTTGAAAAGATGAGTGCTGAAATCAGCGAGATCATAAGAGTCTTACAGCTCACCACATGGGACGAAGATGCCTGGGCTAACAAGGTACAACCCTACGCCTCATGTCAACACTCAGCTGTGCACACATCCACACACTCACTCAACAATCATTTTATCTTTACCCTAAATCCACAAATTTGCAAAATCACCCCCTTAAGTCACACACTCACTTTCTTCCCTTCATTTTAACCAAACTTGCTCTCAGGAAGCATGTCAGTCTGCCCGTTCACACACATAGCCACACACTCTGTCCCAAACTAGTTGAGGTGTTACCCACATGCCCCTCTGTGCTGCACAGAGCATCTCCAGAATTCACTCTCTTTACTTTCTGTCTCCACTTTTCTTTTTGCTCGGTATTATAACTCCTGGTTTTTCTTTTTTCTGTTCTTTCTTTTCCTTCCTCCTCCATTCTTTTCCCCCCTGTAGAAGGTAAGCCTGTTTCTCTCCCCCTCTGCAGTGCTGCAGCATGCGGGTGTGTGTGAGAAAGGGAATATGTCTGTGTGTTTATACCTGTCATGCTGGTAAATAACAGTAAGTGTGCTGTGACTGTTTTACTTGGCTGACTGTAGCCGATGTGATGTTATACTGTACATACAGTACGTACCTCATCACTATACTGTTATATGTGCATCTGTTTGTCTCTCAGTGTGTCCATTTGAATCAAATGGCTTGAAACAGATGACAGTTATTTATCTTTCTCAGCTTGATAATTTATCTGCGTTTGTACTTAACATACAATAAGTGCTTCAGCCCTTTAATCTATCCTGCGTTTCTTGTCTTTAGTCATGATATTTTTTATTTTTCTTCCTCGTGTTTCTGGGAGTAGTTTACTTTGTGATAGAGCTGTCAATGGGACAATAAAATGTTAGCATATTATTTTGGGCAGATATACTCAATCCATCTGGCGGAGAGATATTTTTGGGCACATGAGATCATTTACTGGTGAAGATAAGATCTGTTTCACTAGTCTAACCTGTAACCCTGCATGTTTCTCTGCACACAACTAGCTCCAAGGACCTGTCTGTGTTTGTGTGTGTGTGTGTCTGAATTCCTGTGTATGTGTGTGTGTGTGTGTTGTGGGTATACCGCATACTCCGTGTATGAGCTCAAGTGCACCTATGATAAGCACTTATTGTCAGTGTGTGCGAGAAACACTGGCAAAGGATGAGTGTCCTCTCAGGTCATGAATTATAGAATTAAGCTGGTTGATGTCCAGACACATCCATAATAGATGGGCAGTATTGAACGGTTCCACTTAAGGGGTTCATCATCCACTGAGCTGGAAAAAGCTTTTGTCTCCACCTGATATTTCACCTGGTAGAAACCAATGGAAAGTTTACAGCATGTTACATCTGAGGTGATTCATTTCCCTCTAATGCCCCCTTTCCCCCTTATCATCAGTAAGAATAAACTGAAGCCATTGCTTATTGAAAATAAGGTTTTAGCTTTAAACAACTTGTCCAGTTATACAGCTATACAAAATTTCTGAAAGCCATGCACGATGCTCTGTCTTCTCTTTACCCCAGGATATGGAGGCTATGAAGAGGTCTCTGGCTCTGATTGAGTCTAAGATGGCACAAGCTAAAAGCTGGCTCAAAGACCCCCATGGACAGCCAGGTAACTGCATCTCATCTTGCCTCCTGCTGCCACACTCAATCAGTGATTTCCATCTACAATGTCCTTCCATGATCTCATCCTGCGGTGTGTCCTTGCTCCTAGGCGACCCAGGTGAGGTTGCGTTGCGTGTGATCCTGGATGAGGCCGGTAAGGTGGGAGAGCTGTGTGCTGGGAAGGAGAGGAAAGATGTGCTGGCCACCACTAAGGCTCTGGGACAGATGACTGACCAGGTGTCAGATCTACGTGCCAGGTAGCGTGTCTGTGTGAGAAAAGAGAGGGACTGTCTAGTGTAGTCTAGTCTTGTTTATTTATATAGCCCTTTATCACAAGCACGTCTCAAAGGGCTTAACATACAATCATATACCATACTACATCATACATACATACTACATATATATACACATCATTACACCCTATACTAGGTCATATATACATACTTCATATACATTATTTTACTATATACTATTCATCATACACTACATGGAAAAGTGTTGTTAAGCTGTTTTCCATAAGCTTTACTTCAGTGTCTTCATGTAATGTGCTCTCCTCTGTGGCAAAGGAGAAGTATTTTGTCCTAAAGCATTTGATATATATGTGTGTTTGTTGTCTCTGTTAGAGGCCAGGGCCCGTCCCCAGGGTGTGTGCAGCGTGCAGCACAGTGTTCACAGGGTTTAGACCTGTTGTTTGGCAAGGTGGACAGTGCCGCCCGCAGATTGGAGGCTCTAATCAATGCCAAGCAGGCCGTTGCCAGGAGGCTGGACGCTGCACAGGTCAGACAAAACAACAGTAATCACTGGTAACCCTCTCCCCACTGAACCATACCTCCTCTCTATATTCTGTTCATTTTATTTTATTTAATTTCCAAGCACTTACACGATCGTTCTCTGGTCACAGGGATATTGTAAGGACAGTAAGACCTTGACTTACACACTCCAGAGTTTTGGTGGCTTGTAATTTTAAAAATGAAGCTTATTCTACTGTTGCACTAACTGTAAGTTGCTCTGGATAAGCATCAGCTAAATGCCTAAAATGTAGGGCTAAGCATCCTTAATGCTCATCAGGCAGAGAGCGCTTGTGTTTTTGTACAGATTTCTACAGTATACATGCTGCTTCTTCTATTAGATGTGAAACAGGCGGATATATGTGCATCATTTAGGCCTGGCTGGCGGATCCTAACGGCGGTCCAGAGGGAGAGGAGAACATCAGAGCATTGCTAGCAGAGGCCAAACGTATTGCCGATCTGTGTGAAGACCCCAAAGAGAGGGATGACATTCTGCGCTCCATCAGCGAGATTGCGGGCCTCACTGCCAGACTTGTAGAGCTACGCAAACAGTACGTTCCTCTCTCTCCTAAACACAACCAGGCACACAGACACATACGCATGCTTGACGTGATGAGAAAAACAAGCATTTTGAATATTATGTGTAATTCTTAGACCCTCTGTTCACAGGCTCAAACTGCAAACTCATGTCACCAATAGGTGGCGTGTTTCAGCTGCATGGAAAACATGTTGTTGCCTGTCAGCTTGGGACCTCAGTCCTACAATAAGGTTTCAAACTGTTTGAATATGGTGTGGAGCCAGATGTGGTTCTGGTGTTCAGTGACTGTGGAGGGCCAGTAACAGTTTCAGGGTTGAAAATGGGTAGAACTTAAAGGGAAATACCACTCAGTTTAAGGTTAATAACACTGAATTTCGGCTGTCATCCCTATACCTAAAGGACATTTTAGGCAGATTTAGTGAACATTCACTACTGTCCCCCATAGCAAGAAATAAGGGAGAAGTATGTCTGGTGCTGCAGCGTGTCACATAATAAATGTAATTACTTTTTAGTGTTCCTTTTACCCACTGGAAAGCTAGATGGGCTTGGTCCGCAGAACAATTCATTTACTACAAGTTAAGTTCAGCTAATCACAGTAAGATATGTCATGAAGAGTCATGAAAGTATTTTTTCTGTAACTGATCCTACATTTTGTCAAATAAAAAAAAATGGGTAATATTTCCAATTCATACACTGTATTTTAGTCCTGCAGTTAGAATATTAATATATTCTATTCCTATGACCTTGGACAGTTGTCAATAAATGGGACATTAACTTTGTAAACTCATTGGATGATGCCCTTGAACTGTTCCAAAAGAGCTTTATATTATTGTGGTCTGAACCAGGACTTGTACTTTTATCCCTTTGGAAAAATACAGGATATTTCCAGGTCATTTTCCATGTAAAACATCATAGATCACACAGCAATACAAATTCTTCCTCTTTATTTCTGGTTACAGGAGATGATAGTAAATGTTGACTAATGCAGAGGGTAAAGTGCTACCCTGTGACATAATCCTGTGGTATTTCCCTTTAAGAGAGTGTCACTGAACTTAATGGTGAAGAAGGGTGATCTAACAGGTAATTGGTGAGACTTGGTACATTTGATGGGTTAGGAGTGTTTGACGGCTCATTTCTGCACCTTGGCGGACATGCCTCTTTGTTTCTCCCTCAACTTGTGTTTCTCTGTGTGTGGCTGTGTCAGGGGTAAAGGTGACAGTCCGGAGGCGCGTGCGTTGGCCAAGCAGATCGGGGCAGCACTGCTGACCCTGCAGTCCAAGACCAACCGGGCCGTGGCCAACATGAGACCAGCCAAGCCTGCCGTCACCTTGGAGGGCAAGATGGAGCAGGCGCTCCGTTGGGTGAACAACCCTGGGGTGGATGACAGAGGAGTAGGTGAGTGGGGTTGAGTGATGCCCCCTGGGGAGAGACGACATAGTAGTTTGGTTTGAAAATAAATGCTCTGACCTTCCATGCCTGTCAGCCGTTGTGCATGTTGGATACTGTGTGAAAGTAGGTATGGCAGCATCTGGGACTCTTTGCATGAGTATTAGCTGGCAGTTGTAGCATTGTGAAAGACGTGAGGTGTTTTCAGTCCAGGGGGAGATTTAGAGAGTCAAGTGTCTCAGTCATGCAGCCTGTAACCTGGCACTGAGAATCAAACCCTTACTGTGCAAGTGGAAGCAATTGAAGCCATTTCCTTAAATGCCCACAGTGATTTATCTCATACATTACTCTCTGAATCACTGGCTGACTCACTCACTTACTCGGAGAGCGTTCTTTTATCGTTTTACACTATGCTCTGTGCCTGTGGCTGTATGTCTGTTTTGTAGTTTGATTGTTTCCTATTTTGCCTATCTCCCATGCTTCCCCATGGGAGCAGAATGTGAGAGACTACAGAGCAACGAAGGTACCTACCTACTGATGTCTTTATGCTTGCTTAGAAGATACAACCAAACACTATACATCTATATATTACTTGCTAGACATTTTCTCAGACCAGACAACAAGCACCTAGAACATCTTCTCTATTTTTAATACTGGGAAAGACAAACGTATTGCAGCCATTTCTTTTGTAACCATGGACTCTCCATGCATTCCTCTCTATCCTCAGTACCTATTATAACTACAGTACACGTTACCAATATATATGAAAACATTGGATGTGTAGCAATGCAAGATTGCTCCAGCTTACCTACTGATGGGCCTGTAGCCCTGTTATTGAGCTTTCACTCAGTGTCAAGAACAAGTACAAGAAGACTGTGTGATATTGGGTAGCCAAGTGTGAAGTGAGAGAGAATGACCTCTGACCCTTGTCTTTTCCCAGGTCAGGCAGCAATCAGAGGAATGGTGGGGGAGGGGAGGAGGCTGGCGGGAGGCCTGGTAGGCCCGTATAGGCAGGATCTGATTGGACGCTGCGATCGCACAGAAGCTCTAATGACAAACCTGGCAGACATGGCTGGCAGAGGTGAGGCTGAGGCTCCTCACGCACGAGCTACAGCCGCACAGCTGCAGGACAGCCTCAAGGTAGCACAACACACACACACACACACACATGCGTACATGCAATCCTCCATTTTGTAATTAATTGCACAACACCTTTCTCACCAAGTCAAAGTTTGGGCTTAAGACATGCATGTTGGTGTGAGTAATTAAAACTTGTAAAATGAGCAATCCTTAGTAAAATCTGGTACTCTGTCCTCCTCAGTCTTTATTGGTAAAGAGCTCCATCTAGTGGACCACCATGGAGCACTCTGATGGGAAAAAAGTATATCTACTGCTGTCATGTGTTTTTTCACCAGCATTAGTATAGCATGTTGGCTTCTCCATCTAAATAGTCTCACATGTTGTCTCCACTGCTCCTGGCAGGACCTGAGGGGGCGCATGCAGGAGGTGATGACCCAGGAAGTGTCTGATGTTTTCAGTGACACCACCACCCCTATCAAATTGCTGGCCGTGTCTGCGACTGCTCCCCCGGACGCCCCCAACAGGGAGGAGGTCAGTGATGTACAACAGTCTATTCTGGTTGAATATTTTGTCAGTGATCCATCCCATCTAACCATTCAGCCGTCTAACTGTCATTCAGATTAATACATAATCCAATGATGATAAACCATTCAAATGTTGTGTGTGTAAGGGATGGTAGCCCGATAGATTCAGGTCATTGTGTTTATAGCTGGACTATATATCGTTAATGTGTGTTGTAGGTTTTTGAAGAGCGAGCAGGGAACTTTGAGGCCCACGCAGGCCGTTTGGGGGCAACTGCAGAGAAGGCTGCTGCTGTGGGAACAGCCAATAAGAGCACAGTAGAGGGGATCCATGCTGCTGTCAAACACGCCAGGGAGCTCACACCACAGGTGCCTCGGTTTGTTTTGGTGTCTAGTTTTGTTCTGTCCAGTTTTGCATGATTGCATAAGTGATGAAATGGAAATGTAGCCATTAGAGTCTGGCATACACAGTGTGAGTGTGATACACGTTTGTTCATGTGTAGGTGACCTCTGCTGCACGAATCCTGCTGAAGAATCCTGGAAACCAAGCAGCATATGAGCACTTCGACACCATGAAGAACCAGTGGATCGACAATGTGGAGAGACTAACTGGTAAGAGTTTTCCTACACTGACACATTGTTGACACTGTTGTTGTTAATTTAACCATTTAAAGTAGTGACGCAATTACATACCGCACCTCTAGTGTTGTTTGTGCAGTCTTTTTCACTGCTCTCTCTGTGTATCTTATGCAACCTGAACCTAGTGTGGAACCATCACAAATGACCGAAGAACTTGGTTGAAACACTGAGTTAGGATATAGACGGGTTGATGTTTAGTGTGTGTGTGTGTGTGTGTGTGTGTGTGCACATGCATGGGTGCCTCTCTCGGACCACAGGTCTAGTGGATGAGGCCATAGACACCAAGTCTCTGCTAGATGCTTCTGAGGAGGCCATAAAGAAGGACATCGACAAGTGCCGTGTTGCCATGGCGAATGTCCAACCCCAAATGCTTGTTGCCGGGGCAACAAGCATAGCAAGACGAGCTAATCGGGTCCTATTGGTGGCAAAGAGGGAAGTGGAGAACTCTGAGGATCCGCGGTTCAGAGACACGGTGAAACACGCCTCAGACATCCTCTCACACACCATCTCACCCATGGTGATGGACGCCAAGGCAGTGGCTGGGAACATACAAGATAAAGGTACAGGCATAAACTATGCAAACTTCTGAGATAGACGCATCATCCTTATTATCACCTTATTATCTCACTTTATACTGCTTGTCTGTACACACACTTAGTGTTCTTTTGCCTCCCAGTAGTTACAGCTTAACTCAGCCTGTCTCTCGGCTCTGCTCCCTGCCTCAGCTCTTCAGAAGGCCTACCTGGACTCCTGTCTGAGGATCCTGGGTGCTGTTGGGAAAGTCAGAGAAGCCTTCCAACCTCAGGAGCCTGACTTCCCCCCTCCACCCCCTGATCTGGACCAGCTCCATGTAAGTACACACACACACACGCTTTCTATGATTAATTTTAATCTGCAGTTAACCTTTGAAGGACCTCCTGTTGACCTACATGTATCAGTGCTTCAATCTAGAAGGTATTTGTCCATAGTCTTTTGCAATATTTATAACCAATTGTGGGGGTAGATTAAAGAAGTGGGCTTGTGCCTGGAAGATTGCTGGTTCAAATTACCAGACCAGCTGAGAAAATGTGCTGGGAAAGTGAAAAAGTAACTCTTCAACAACTATTGTGGAGGTTCCCTTGAGCAAGGCACTTAACTTTCAATGGCTTCAGTGGAACTGCTCAGTGACCAACAGTAGAAGACTGTGGTTGTACTGGTCAGCTCCCATGTGTGAATGTGAAGTAGTGTTTTGCTGAAAAAGAGCATGCATACTCAGTGGACTTTCCCTGGATGAAAGATTAAATAAATAAAAAATAAGTAACTAAAACTACTAGCTTGTTAACATCAAGGTTTTCAAACATTATCAACATCCTCTAAATACATATAAAACATGTGTTGGCGATCACATACTATCACTCCTTGCATCAATAGCTCAGCTAATCAATTTGAGAGTGAAAATGGTTTTTAATTAAAGCAACCAAAAGCGTCAGATGTTCAAATATGATATTGTCTGCATCACTGAAATAAAAACACTCTGTATTGATCCTGAACTATCTGTAGCTAACACATTATGTGTGTGTGGGGTTTTTCCAGGTTAGCGATGAGCAGGCACCACCCAAGCCTCCCTTGCCAGAGGGAGAGGTGCCCCCCCCTCGGCCCCCCCCTCCAGAGGAGAAGGACGAGGAGTTCCCCGAGCAGAAGGCAGGCGAGGTGCTCAGCGAGCCCATGATGGTGGCTGCCAGACAGCTGCATGATGAGGCGCGCAAGTGGTCCAGCAAGGTCAGTCCACACATATACAGTATCTACAGTTTGCATATTCACCAAAACATATGCATATCATTTCAGTGTCAGTGGTACACATACAGTTTTGGGTATACGAGCTAGCTAGTTATGCTCGTGATACCGGATGTGTGTTTGAGCACACATGAAAATGTTAGGACTAAAGTACTGTGTGAGCTCTTACTGGATTTTACTTTCTACTGTATAATCCATTTGTCCAGTGATGTTATGTCTTCTGATATCCTGTGAATGTTTTGGTTCTGAAATAAAGTTTTTCCTGAAATTATGGTGATCCTGAAATGTGGAGATCAGTGGCTCGATTCCAATTTCAGAGGGAAACTGGAAACTGTCATCTGGTAGAGGTGTCTGCATGTAAGGTTGTTAATGGCTTAATACGCACACACACACATTTACATGCACACAGTGAATAAAAGAAAAATAGACGCAAGAGTACACACAAATCATCTGTGAAGAGATGTGTGCGCAAGCAGGGACTGACTGATGAATCCTAACCTTCTATCTACAGTAGAAGTGGAGAAGAGGCCCAGTATATTTGCAGTATGCTTTTGTGCTCTTTTCTGGTTTACAGTTATCCCTGTTGGTGTCTCTGTTCTGTGTGCGTCTCTGTATGTTTTTGTGTGGAGTTATGCAGCACCAGTTATTCTGCGCAAATGACTTATGTTTATTCAGGATTAGTGACTAAACCAGACTGCTAGACCCCTAAAAAAAAGCTGGAAGGACAGCAAACACTCATTTAGGTTACAGCTGGGCCTTGTTTGACTGTACAAATGCTTTACATACTGCCAGTCCAACCGCTGCCTCAGGGCCAGACGTAGCATCCCCCCTGCTACCCGCCCAAACCAGCTCCTCCTTCCTCTTCTCTCCCACCACACTCCTGTAAAACCATCTTTGTCTGTACGCGCAACTCCACCTCCCCCTCTCCCTGCTCCTTCATTGTGCCTGTGTCCTCTCCTCCTTCCTTTAGATCTCCTGTCCTCTGTTCTTCCATCCAGTGCCTCTCATACTATACTAAATGCCTCCTTTTCCCATGCTTCCTCCCCTCCTGCCATCCCTGGCTGTCTCCTACCCCTTCTTCTCCACATCCCTCTTCCTTTTCTTTCCTTCTCCCATCCCCTCTGCCTTCCTCCCCATCCTCTGTTCCCTCCCACCCTCCTCCTCCAACTACCCCCCCTCGCCCCTGCCAGCCTGAGGATGAGGAGGCAATAGAGGAGAGAGAGGTAGATGATGAAGATGAGTTTACTGATGGTGAGGATGACTATGAGCCAGAACTGCTGATGATGCCCTCCAACCAACCTGTCAATCAACCCATTCTGGCTGCGGCCCAGGCTCTCCACCAGGAGGCGCGCAAGTGGTCCAGCAAGGTCTGCGCACATACATGCACAACCGGACCTGGGGCAAATAGTATTAATATTTAATGTTTGTTTTAACCTGCTGGGTGTACTGCAAAGTACTGTTTGACCCCGGGGTTGGTATGCACACACACACACACACACACACACACACACACACACACACACACACACGCATACATGCACATCCACACACACACATGCACACAGACAGATACACATACAGTACTTGCTACACAAGCAGACTGATGCAAGTCACAGAAACGGCCTCCGGAGTCACTGGCCACAGTCTTGACTGCACTGCGGCTGTGGGAACGATGAGCTCTGCATCCGCCACTACTATGGAAACCTCCAACCAGCTGTGGCTGCTGTTTTGTTGTCGTTGCATCACACTCAGACTCGTGGTTGACACATGGTTATGCTGATGTCATGCTAAGGTTGTACTAAGGTCAAGGATTGTTGGAATGGCAATTTTGTTTGTTGCACCTGATGGATAAACTGGTACTGGCTTCACAAGTCCCTCCCTTATGTTCATGATTAGGTAAAGTGGTTTAAAGGAGGAGCCGGTCGCTCTGGCTCGCTATCGCTGTTGTCAATCACTCGTTGTCTGACCAACCTGTGAAGCCAAGGATGACAGTTTCCCAAAGACTTCTGGGTGACGTAGTTCTGAAGTTAGATTGCCTGCTTGCCTGCTGTGATCACCTGCTTCTGCTTAGTCTGAGGGTGTGTACTGATCGCTGCACCGCTGTGAGCATCACCTCATGGGTGCTAACAGCAGGGCATCCTGAGACCTAACCTTAAGCTGCTTGTGATGTGAGGGAGACGATGACAATCAGGTATAACACAGATGTTACTTTCACTGATGGCAACATGTCATAAGTGTCCCCTCTCATGAGGGATAAAGAATATGAGCTAACTTGCATTGACACTGCATGCGGCTTACTGTGAAACACGCTGATAATTTGTTTGCCGTCACAGTGCCTGTTTTGCTTTTGTAATTCAAATTCATTAATACAAAGCACAGAAAAAGTCTTAACATTTGGATGCTATTTTATAAAGCATTTTCAGTGTTTTGTATCTTGATTATTCTAATTAGTTTCTTAGATATTGATTAAAAAAACAACAACATCATCAATTTCTGTAATATGTGGTTGAAGAAGCATTCTGGCACAACTTCACCCATTGACAAGGTGTGTGGGATGGGCAGGTCCTGTGAAACAAGAAATTCCAGCAACACTTGCAGTACTGAGAACAAATATTTATGAGTAAAACGTGTTTTGGCAGTATCCCCCACCCTCCCCCATCCTGCTAAGCTGCTGTCTCTTGTAGGTAACAAATGGGTAAAAAATGGGTGGGTCTTTAGTTTGTCACATGACTACATCCTCTGTTTTCAGTTTTCAGTGAAAGTGTTAGTAATCTATTGCTTGTCATTTTCATTGTCTTTTAATCTAATGGTTGATTTTTAGTGTGCCGTATGTCTTTATATAGGCTTTTAGGTGAATTGTTAGATGAAAGGCACGTGGTGAAATGTGTTGGTAAATGAATATTTGTTCTCAGTACCGCAAGTGTTGCAGGAATTTCCTCTTTCCCAGTGTAAGACAATCTTTGGCATGTGGAAACGTGTCACATACAATCCAATCCCAGTGTATTCTCAGCCTTTACCCAACGACCATGCCTCCTCCCCTGCAACCTGCTCACATTTCCTACCTGTTCCTCCTCTATCCCATCCCTCTTCTTCGTAGGGTAACGACATCATTGCAGCAGCCAAGCGGATGGCTCTGCTCATGGCAGAAATGTCTCGGCTGGTGCGTGGCGGCAGCGGGAACAAACGAGCTCTGATTCAGTGCGCTAAGGACATTGCCAAGGCCTCCGATGAGGTGACAAGACTGGCTAAAGAGGTGGCCAAGCAGTGCACTGACAGACGCATCAGAACCAACCTGCTGCAGGTAACAGCATACACACACATCCACAACAACCACCTGAAAAATCTATACGTCATGTACACAAAGTCTGTAAAATGCATTTCCTTGTCTTTCCCAAGGTGTGTGAACGCATCCCTACCATCAGCACTCAGTTAAAGATCCTCTCCACTGTCAAAGCCACCATGCTGGGACGCACCAACATTAGTGAAGAGGAGTCTGAGCAGGTAAACTCACAAATTGCTCACACCGGTTCCTCACTTTGTCCTGTCTTTCTTCTTATTCTACTCCTCACCTTTTTTCACTTCCATCTATCCCGCTGACCAGGCCACAGATATGCTGGTCCACAATGCCCAGAACCTGATGCAATCAGTGAAGGAGACTGTAAGAGAAGCAGAGGCAGCATCCATCAAGATTCGCACAGATGCAGGATTCACCCTGCGCTGGGTTCGCAAGACCCCCTGGTACCAATAAACCACCTGGCTGCTGAAACTAGTCACACTCTCAACCTGGCACCGACAATTCACACTTCCAAATAGCACACAATAATCCCTTTTACGGATGACACACACACCCATTATGAGTGAACATACACACCTCTTCAGAGGAAACTTAACCTGGTGCAGGTGATTTCTATCCATCCTCCACTGTAGTTTGGGTGTGTAGCATCAGGAACTATAAGATACGGCACCAGGCCACTGGTTTCCTTTAACCTGTTGGAGTGAGTTCAGCTTTGTTCCCTTTATCTGTAACTATGGAATCACGTCGGCTAATCTGAGACAGTTTTTAATATATATTTTTGGTATGTTGGGTTACAAGAGTTTATCCAAATCCCAGGTATATATTTTTTGCATGAAAAGTTTTTCTATTTTCTAAAGGCAAATTATGACATGAAGATAGTAACTCTCAGAGGACATTTACTTTTGATTCAGTTTTATCAGTCAGAGTTTCTTATCGTCTATTGTATATATTTATTGTTTTATGGACAGCACTCAGCTATGAGCTTTATTCACTGATTTTGCCACTAGAGTGCGTAGCCTTGTCCGGGCTGATTGCACACAAGCTCTTTATGTTTACTTTAAGTGGTGACACTGTTCTTAATTGGAGAAGTGAAAGGTGATACATGACACTGTACATCACTGTTGTCAGGTGATGTTTTTACTTGAAGGATTACATGGTCCTCTCGATTAAGAGTTTTATGACTCTTGAGCTTATGTTACCCTTTCAAAACCTATTGTATAATTAAAAAAAAAAGTATGGTTGTCAATAAAAAGGTAAGGCTGATTTTCTTGATTGCTGGAAAGTTATACTTCGTTGATATGAGGTTTTCACCCGACAGTGGCGGTATCCGTGATTATCTAAGGTTAAACTTGAGTGTTTTCCAAGAGTGCTTTGAGTTCTTTATTGTTTTGTTTCATTTTATTTAAACTTTCATAATGAACAATGCCAAAGGATTTGTTTTACATTATTGTAAGCTACCTGACGTTCTTTTAAGACTCTTAAAATGCTGGTTAATACAAGTTGAGAGAACAAGCAAGATAGACCTTTTGGTTCAGAGACCCTGGAGTCCTTCTTGAGGTCGGTCATTTTCTAGCAAAAACAATGAATGTTTCTTCTGCTGTCATTTTTTTTAAACTAATTGTAGTGCTTAACTTCTGCACAATCTCTGTAACAGTTGAACTGTTTAATTTAGGACTTTTTCATAAATGATCAAAGCCAATGATTTTGGACAGCCTCCCAACAGCCCGTCCTCTAGACTCCTCTTTGTGTGAGAGCTTAGCAGTCTCACTGGATGCTCTGAAGCATCGTTTGAAGAGAGAATTTCTAGATGACCCTGGTGGTTTGTGAATAATATGAAACTTTTTGTGCGATATCATGGCATGGCTGTCAATCTAGTATTTATGTTTAAGTCTGGGAACTTTTTCATAGGAGTGTTTTTGTGTGGAGCAGTTGAGCAACACATTTTAGACACCATGTCAACATACAACCTAAATAGCGGTTTATGAATTCATGATTGGTAATTATTCGACATTTCATGCCAGCTGTTCAGTGAATGATTTTTTTTAGGTATTTTCTTATGCTGTTAATTGATTCCATCCCCTAAATGGCAATTTAGATATTTTTATGATGGCTGGGCAAATTTAGCACAACTGTTAAATGGAGAATCTGTATGTGTGTGTGTGTGTGTGTGAAACCTCTTCACTTAAACAGTATTAGTGGGCCGTCACAAGGATGGTTGGGGACAGAGCTCCGGCTACAGCAGCACAGAATGTTTGTTTACTGCATTTTATTTATATTATGGCCTACTGAGCATGTAGCAGTCACTGACCCCCTGACTGAGAGGGACGGGGTGTAGTGATGTGTGTACCCGATGTTTCACACCCTGAATGTATTATGATAGCTTATAGCCCTGCCAACACATCTGCTGTGCCTTGGAATAATAAAGGACAATAATGTAGAGACTATTGACTTTGTCTCTTCATTTGCCATCACATGAAGTAACTCAAATACCTGAGTGTTGTGGGAAATGAGACACATGTAGACACGTCATTTTAAAGCTTTATAAGACCGCTAATACACTGAAATACAGATTCAACTTCATACAGGAGCTTAAAGTAGTTAAACTTTTCCCATGTGGACAAGTGATTGTGCAAATGCTGTGCTGAGTAAAGAGGTTGCATTCCAGATTAAGTGAGGATCTCAGGATTTTCTGAGTGAGTGCTTTTTGCACAACTGTTCCACCATGGATGATGGGCTGGAACACTAGTCTATATCTAGGTCCCACAGCTAATCATAAACCAACTCGAAGTCCCAATCTTTAAGAGGTTATCAAAACTTCATCACTCCAACGCTGATAAGTCTAAGAGTGTGCAGATATTTCCCCTCAGGGCAAACTGACAGGTTTTCAATATATTCTAAATAAATAGTTCCCTCGGGCCTCCTCAATATTCCACTTATGATGAGTAGTGTGTTGTATATGGCACTTTGATGTACCTGACAATCCTCAAGGCCACATTTAAGAGTGAGTGTGTGAAAATACCTGCATTAAAGACAGTGACTCAAGACACACTGCAGCTCCTCAGAAAATAGCGAAGACAGTAAATTCTCCAAAAATAAACTTCACATATATATATATATATATATTTATATATATATATAGGTTATGTCACAATATGTAAAAAGGTTGGCGGATTACGCCCAGACAACATGAAAGTGAAGATTTTATAGGCGAGGTGCGAGACTGTGTTAGTGTGCTTGTGAGTGTGTAGACTGTGAGCTGTGGGTGTCCCTTTAGAGGCCATGATACTCTGATAATCCCCTTAGACAACACTCAGAAGGCATACAAAGAAAAGCAAAGAAAAAAGAAGAAGATGGTTTTCAAAAGGAGGAGGAATGATCTATATAATCCAGCATATTAAAACTGGATAGAAACTGATAGCACTTCAATAAGTTCACACATTGATTATTAAGGCTTCCCTTTACAGGCTAGAAACACCATCCAGTCATATATAATGCTATACACGTAATAAATAACCGTTAGACAATGCAAAATCTTTCATTAATAACAGTGAGCTGGAGGATATTAAAGGCTTATAGAAAAATTGACACTGGGGGGTGATAACCTTGCCCCATATTTGGCACGTTGGATTGTTGACCTTTGGCCTGACACAGTCACTACTCATGTCCGCACTTGGAATTTCCCCGCTTTAGTCACATATTTGACCCCTTTGAAAGGTTTGTACTTCTCTCCATACATGTCAAGACGATTCACCTTTAGTCCTGGAACAAAGGTTAGAGAAGCAAAGTGAGCAATAACATAAAACACCTTAATCAATTGTTGAGCATTTCAAACCTGAAAACTGAAGAAAAGTTAGATAAGACTTGGGTAATACTATACTGCTTCATTGCCCTTCATTGACAAAGAAGAGGGGGTGGGCAGAGTGGGGCTGTAAGGACTCCTCTAGTTAAGTTTCTGGCTCTTGAGGGTGAGGATTACCTGATATAGCCAGCTGCTGTATTTTCAGGTCAATGTTGAGTGAGGGGTTCTCCTCAGGTTTGGGGGCTCCCGCCTGCAGACTCAGACTGCCTCGCAGGTTAGGAAGCTTCTGGGGGTTCAGTTTCCCAATGTCCCACACCAACACCTACCAAAACAGATATGCTCTGAATTTATCCAGAGAGACATTAAAGCCTAACTCTGGCCTTTTTCAACCTGGATGCTATTTTCCCCAACTTTCCCCATCATACTGATCCATTCTGATCAAAACCTTGTCAACTGCTTCACTGTAGAGCTATTTGCGACTTGCTTGCCCAGGTACATGGGAAAATAGGCCAGAGTTATGCTGTAACTAAGCTTACAGCCCATCAGTTTAAACAGACCTATCACTGCATTGTGAGTGGTTACCTTAGTAGCAGGGTCGTAGGTGTAGCTTCCCTGTGTGGCTGTGAGGTTGGCACTGAGCACAGCTTTAGGCATGTGGACGGTGATCATCATGCCCTCTACCGTCTTTCCCATGGTCTGCTTGGGTCCGATTGTGATGTCCAGGCGACCGCAAGAACCGCTCTCAAAGAAACTGATGCTCTGCTTCACATACACTGGGATTGCCACAAGACTGAGCAGAAGGAGCAGAGCAAGGTGTGGAAGCAGAATTCAAAAGCATAAGTTAAACAATAGAAGAATGCTCTAAGGATGGGTAATAAGATTCAGCAAAAATACAGTATGTTGCACTTCCAATGTGTAGTACTGCAAGAACAGTTTTGGTGTAGCCTTTTCTCATGGGATGATGGCGTCCTTGTAAATGGTTTTAGGACTTGTGTGTCTATTGTTTGGTTTTCAGTTACTCTCCTCTGGATAATGACTTGCTTCTGTAACCGCTCTGGCCTCACAGCCTTCGGCTCCTCATTATGATCTCAAATTTTCCTTTAACTGAGCTCCCTTTCTCCCCTCAGGACATCCTATTATAAATTCTGCTCATAAGCATAAAAAGGGGGACTGTGGAGGAAGAATTTGAAAGCATAAGTCAAACAATAGAAAAATGTTCTAAGGCTGGTTAATAAGATCCAGCATTACTGGAAAACTGCTAATGGAACTGTGCTACAATTGTATAGCCAATGCTGATGAACAGCAAGTGAATGGAGGAGCTCTGGGTTTGAGGTCAGCGCTGCTAATGGACACTTGTACTGCTAAAAGATACTCATGAAAGATACTTCTTTCCACGACAGAGTCAAGAACACACATTCATTAGCCACTTCTAAACAGCATGGCCAGTGAATGGTTAGACTCTAAACGCAGCCAGCTGGTGCTTAGAGGCTTATGGTTGAAGCCTTGTTAGCAGGCCTGTTTTCATTTCCTCAGTAAGGCTGCACACTCCACCCCAATGAAACCCATCACCAGTTCAAATATTTACACTACACTAAATTCACATATAGACCATTTCTGCTGATTATTCATTGTTGTAAAATAACTTCAATAAATTCAACTCAACTGAATTCAATTCAAAAAGGTTCAGAGAGTCTTAAGTTCTGCAAATTCCTACTCATGAAAACAGAGAAACCCAGGATTGGCTCTGGATAAGAGGGAAACACCAGCACACTCAACATCTTGAAGTGCAGAAAAAGCTGACTTATTCAGAATAAGAAGATTCTGTGATTTATTTGGAGACAGACATACTTACTTCTGAGCACTGACATGATAGGTCATGAGAGTGAAGTTGCCGTCTGGGGGGATGAAAGAGAGGACGCGCTCCGACTCCCAGCGCTTATACCGCACACAGGGGTGGAAACTCACATCATCAAGAAGACGAGGATTCTGCAACAAAAACAAACAGTGAATGAATTTTACACTTGGACAGACACACACACAACATGCACAGTACAGAGCTGAGACTTTGGGGATTTTTCATCTCAAAGCCACAACATTTCCGGGGCTTAATGAGGAGTTAGACTACAGTCCGTTCCTGTAATACTTTGGTTGTACATTAATGGTTTATGTTATTTAGATTTGCAAATGTGATTTGGGTTTGCATATTGTGTACAGTTATTTGGGTTTGCTTTTTTTTTTTTTTTTAGAGGGGTTTAGGAGTTAAGTTATATAGGCGGGGGAGGGGGGGTCAGTCTCTGTCTGATTATATACACCTGTGTTTATAGCCTCCTGTATGTTTCGTTGGCTGAATCCAAATGGCCAGACTTCGGCGGACTTGCAGACTTGCAGACTTTACGGCGCGCTCCCGTGAAGTCGAGGAGGGTTTAGGGCTGTCCACTGTCAAATTTTATCAAGTCTGTAAGGGCTCTCATGTGGACTTTTGGGGCAATCCATGCTGACTTCCAGCGAGTCCGCTATCTTGCAGACTTCTCTGGCAATATTTCCCATCTTTCATTGCATGACAGATGATACATCAGCTGACACAAACAAAGGCAGATGTCAAACATGGAAAACGGGAAAACAGGCAAAGAGGGTTTTCCTCAGTAAGTTATTAACATCTAAGCACATATTCAGCCAGTGTTGACTGTAATCAGCCTGTAACGGCTAATGGACTCCTCTGCTCTGCACCCTTCAGTGATTGATTGTTTAACGTTGATTTTGCATCGGTGGTATCCACGGCAATGAGCGAGGGGAGAAGTCCCGTCCTATTCGCCCCTGTATGCAGTCCCGCACCCCTGAGCCCTTGCGAACTCACATAGTTATGCTGAGCACTTCAGTCAACGTCAGCATACGTAAAACCATAGTTCGCGAGGGCTCAGTCCACGAGTCTGCAGTCGGGACATTTGGATTGGGCCATTGTTCTCTGCACCCTGAAGAAGGTCTGGTGGGGCCGCAACGCGTTGGTGCGTTTTCTTAGGTTTTAACATGAAATAGCCACGGCCAATTAAGGCTTTTGAGCTTCAGGAGAGTGCCTTGGATTTTCTCTTCTCTTTCCTTCACAGTGAGTTTTACACTTGGACAGACACACACACACAAACATGCACAGTACAGAGCTGAGAGGAAAGGAACCCACCATGAAGGACAGAGTCAGGTCAGGCATCCCAGTGAGTTTGACACAGGCTTCGATTACGCCCTGGATCTCTGCAAATACTGTCGTACCTGAACAACAATGACATTAAAGCAAAGCAGATTTATATTTCTAACTGTCTTGACTCTCTACAGATGATAGCAAATGTAAGGACTGACCACATCCTAATTAGGCTACAGTTAGGCCTAGAACTTGCATTTACTACGGTTGATATCTAAGGAACCAACAGGACAGTTCATCTCTATATAACTACCATGGATACACTCTTCACCTATAGCCATTATGCAAGTGGTTGATTATACCTGATTTGTCCAGGATGGCATCTATTTCCTCTATCACATCAAAATATGCCTCATTATTGGTGTATTTAACACCGGCCCGCCTCCATGGGATAGTGGACAATTGACCTGTTGGCAACGTTTCTCCAACGTTACTACTACCTGGAAAACACACAAAACAAAATCTGTAAACACGTGAAAATATACACACAAATATAAACCTGCCTGATACCTGATGTAACCCTCTGTTCACCTGTGAGTGTATTGACGACTGATCGCAGGATGGTGGGAGGCCTGATCATCTCTTTGAGGACGTTGGACTCTGTTGCCAGTGGAAAGCCATTGTCCAACATCTCCTCCAACAGCTCGTACACTATCACCACATTGTCCTTGATAACCATCTCTGAGCATTCTCCAAAGTAGTCCTGTAGACAACAAGCAAGCTGTTACACCATGAGCTCCCACTAGACTGACATATGCACAAAAGAGTGTTGTAGAGAGAAGTGCAGTCTGAGTGCAAAATCATCCTTATATTCTGGACCATGACTGAGTTCTGTGATTTAGGATTATGATCAGGGGCAATATGAGGGAGGATGAAGGAGTGGGGCAGTCACCTTAACAGCCTTCACGGTACATAAAGTACAGGAGTAAACGTCAACTTATGGCCAACTATTCCTAGTGTTCATTTTGAAAGGTTTTCTGCTCATTATGATTCATTTATAGTCGTCCATTTGAGCGTAAGGGGAATTTGCCTCTCCTCCTCCTCACCCTCACCCACCACACACAACAAACTACACATTCACTTCCACACAAATATCCAGCCCAGACATTCTTTAGCAAAATGAACAATGAGCTCAATCAGACCTGGAACATCTCTGCCACTCTGTGCAGGAATTCAATGACAAACAGCGGAGGGACTTCAGTCTGGATGACGGACAGGAAGAAGAGCTTGTCCCTGTATATACTGATGAGATAGTGGTGTGGGGTCTGCAGCACAGGGGGCACATTCTCTGGCTCCACTGCCTTCTCCTTCGCCTCAAAGAAGTAATCGCACACACTCCGGCTGATGACACTCTTCCAGTGTTTCTCCAGGAAGATGTCTCCCGAGTGATTAATCAGAAACAGACTGTGGATCATCTCAACTGCAACAATGAGGTGGTTGTTGTTGTTGTTGGTGGTGGTGGTGTGAGTAAGAGAGAGAGAGCGAGAGAGACAGACAGACAGACAGACAAATTAGCTGACTAGTCCTTAAATTCTTAGTGTTCTCAGGAAACTTGTGCTTACTAACTCAAAACAATGCACATTTGAATGCAAAGCACATGTCAATACTGCTACTTACCTACTGTCAATCTGATAAACTAACTTGTCATCAGGTATGTTAATCATTTAGCTAGCAATCAGAGATTGGCAAATTCGGACCACATTTCTGAGTCTGCAGTTTCATATCATAAGTAAAACAAACGAAACAGTTAAGGTTTCTTAATGTTTCTTTGAAAGACTATACGGCAACATGAAAACTCTAAACTGACTGTCACGTATCTGAAGTTTTACGGATAGCATAAAGTTTTACCTGCTAACTCCAGTTGACTGTGCCAGGAATGTTACTTTGTGGCAATATGGCAGAATATTCCGACCAGTGAAAGCTGTTGAACAGAAGCCTGAAGTGCTATGCACACGTAAACATAACCTAATCATCAATTCATATTGATAAATTGAAAACATGTGACCTAAATCCTATGTTTATAAACATAAATTAAATTTATCGGATCAAATATTACGCAATTCCACAAACAATCCCCAGAACTATGCTTTCTGAGCAAGTTTTAAACTTTTAGGTCAGGCGACGTTTGCGGACAGCTAAACCCCGGCTCTGCCTGTCTGTTGTTAGCGGGCGCGTGCGTCTCCATTGATGTACGGCCGTTAGTTCATTTCCCGGTAAAGGTGATCCCAACGTGCTCTGTGCAACCATGGCTTCAGGAGAACCAAAGGCAAAGAAAGTTAAGCTGTCTGAGGAGGAGAAAGAGAAGGAGAAGACAGAGTCGCCGACCAAACAGACTCCTGCCAAACTAAGGTGACAGAAATCAAAGCTAACTAACTGCCGCTCTCTCTCATGGAGGAGAGACAGGCTTGCTTGTTGTTTCACTGCTCTTGGGTGCCTCTCAGGTCAAATCTTCATTTAAATCAGTGTGCATGTATGCATTCACGGTGAGGCTGGAAATTAGAGTCTTGCTGAGGCTATTTGATACTGGTGAAACACCGCTGTTGACAGAAGAGGAGCAGATTGTGACAGTCGTTTGTTCAACGTGCAAAGTCCCAGCGGCGTTGGACCTCCCACATGTTTTGTGTTATGTAGCGAGTTAGCTAACTGTTAGGTCAGGACAGTTAAGACACGGCTGTCAAATAATGGCAATTCAGTTTTTAGCAGTTAGAACTTGCTGTTTAGGTATAATGCTGCTGTGAGTTCAACGTGGTAACCTGTCGCCTGGATATCTAATGTTACTGACATGCATGGTCAAGGCTCCAGAAACAAATACTTGAACCGATTTGGGCACTCCGTCCGTCCTGTCGTTAACTGTTCAATGTCAAGGATTGCGCTGCTGCTTGATATAGCAGTCATTGCTGCGGAGAAAGCCAGTTGGATCCATCCGATACCAGGTCTAAAAAAAAGCGAACAGGAAACACATACACGCCTTTCGTCTGGTAGTGAATCTTTAATATTTTGGTGCTTTTTCTGACTAACTAAGTTGGTCCTGACAAGGTGCATCACTCGGTGACATTCCTCGCTTCAGCGTAGATGATACTTGGTGTTATCATTTCAGTGTTGTCTGATCAGTCGCCTCAGTCATCAGCACACTTCTCACGATGTAATTCAGCTCCTGAAGAATGAGTCGATTGAAGCTAAAATAGCGAAGACGACCAATCACGGACAGAGGTACGCGTTCCTCGCCCCGCCTTCTTTGGATGCGACCAATCAGTTCCTCCCAAGTAGGAGGAGCTCTGGCTGCAGGCGAAAATCGATTTGGCAGGACACTGAGCTGAAATTGGGAGTTTTTGCATGCTGAGGTCTTTTTGAGCCGATTTGAGGCTGCTCAACAGGTCTGTCACTGTCTGACTGTTACTCACAGAGAAAGGCACCATGCCAGCTGCAAGGTAAGAATACACTGACAAATGGAGAATTGATTTGATTAGTATTCTTGGAAGGCATGGTTTCATCCTGTTTGGTTCAGGGTAATTAGTTGCATAAGGTCAGTAATCATGTGGCAGCACATTGAGAGGATGGTTAGAAGAATGTTCTGTATGCCTTGATAGTAAGGGTGTGGCATCTACTGGATAGTGAGAATTTATTTTATGGAGAAAATGCCATCTCCTACATTAAGGCACCGTCTGCTGGTTCTATATGTCTCCCTTCTCTTATTTTTTCCAATAGTCATTCTTTGATGCCACCTCATTATCTTTTCCATATGCTGCTGCGTTAAAGCCTTTCCTCAGTCGAGTGCAGTAGAGGGGTAGATGGGTAATATATGCATTGTTTAGATCTGTTTGTGTGCAGGTGGCACCTGTCGTGGACTGTGTTCACACGCTTGTTTCCATCAGGGTTGTTCCCAGAAACGCTGTGATAAGCCAGTGGTGACATCAAGGACAAGCATGCAGGAGAGAGGGCACTAAGACACAGATGTCTGCTTTGTGTTAAATGCCAAACCCAGACAGTGTAAGCATGCTATGGACATGCTACAGTAATCTCAGGGACTCATCCTGGTGCTCTTAGTACTCACAGACTGCCACCCTAGAACGTATGTGATTTGTATGTAGAAGAGTTACATTTGTAACTCTAATTGACTGTAAGAAAATGCTTATTGACGTGCCAGTTCTAGTGTGAATGTGTGTTATGCTTTGACACAAGGCACAACGGCGCTTCTTAGTGCATACACTCTCGTTCTGTTTGGCCCCTGCGGTGGAAATGTGTTGCTTTGGAATGCATTTTTCTTTTTTTTTGGCATCACAAGACTATGTTTTGCTACAGTATTCAATCTCTGTGCTCAGTTGTTTGTCCAAGGAATGAACACACTGACTGCACACACACAGATGTACACAGCCCAATGCCCACCCACTCAGAAGCTGCTCTCCTGATGTTGCCTTGCTGCGAATGTCATAACATGACGTTACACGCATGACTGACTAGGACTTCAGCACCATCTGTGTTCATATTCTTCTTTTTTTTTTATATCTGTTGGCGAATTGTGCTTGTTTCCTAATTATATATGTCAGACCTTTATTTCCTCTTTCTGTGTGGCTCATGTTTTAACGGTCATGTGCTTTGAAGTCACATGCAAACAAAAGTCTGTGGGTTTTGCAGATGTATTGTAAACACTGGAATAAAACCCAGACAGTCAGGAAAAGTACATATGTGGATTTTTAAACCCATGAAATTAACCTATCTACACAGAGTACAGAAGATACTAGGGCTGCCTGCTCTTTTCATGAAATCACCTAACCAGGCGAAAGCTATAATGGACAAATATTAGGCTAAATCCCCTTGTGGCATTATGGGGAAATACAGAAAGGGAAGTAAACGGGATAAATTAAGGATTTATAAGCCTTGAGATGACTGAGACATGGATTGTGTGATATTTTGCGAACTTGACTGTGTAGGCTATATAACATTAAGATTTTTTGGCAGTTGAAGTAATGTCACAATGCTAACTGGTATGTAGAAATGGAAACAAAATAGCTATTCTTTTCTGTTATGTTAAAGCCAAGCTTAACAGAGATGTACTGTAATGTTTGAGTTGTTAATGTTGTTTATGTTTAACGTTTGATCTTTGTTTTTCAGCCCTAATTCACTCTTTGGGATGGGAAACCCTTTACTGGACATTTCTGCTGTGGTGGACAAGGACTTTTTGGACAAGTGAGTTACAGGGCACAGTTACACTGGAATAAAAAAAAAAAAAAAAAAAAACTCTCACCTGAGGAAAGTAATGTTGTAAAATGGATAGTTCTGATCCTCACATAATTACTGATTGGCTGAGTCATTTTTGAAGTGGTTGTAAATACCCAGTATACACACACCTGTTACTCCCCATTTTTTAAAATTTAAATATTAATGCACATACCAAAAATCACCACTGATACTAATACTAGAACTATATCGGCAGAGGGATAATAATGACATAATATGGATTTTAAGATTTAGGATTTATTGAACATTTGTATTATTTTTTATTCCAGTGGTGTGTTTTGTAAAAGACATGCGGCAACACCTCTTAGCTGTTGTAAAACACCTCTGCACAGATGTACACATAGCCTCTTGGGGGAAAGGGAGGGGATAAAATACAAACTTAAACATACAAACTTTCAACATTAAGGGAGAGAGACGACATTAAACAACAAACAGCCAACAACAGGCAGTGAAACAAAAGGAGAGAGGGGAGCAAAGGGGAGAGGAAATTAAAAAGAAGAGAGAGAGAGACAGGGCGTTTAGCAGGATCAACACAGTATAAAACGGTAATAAAACAACACAAACATGAACAGACAGTTGTAAGAATCAAACATCATTGTGGGGGTGGAAAAACAGTTGCATGTATCGGTAATAATATTCATGATGGCACCCTGTAAAGCTGTTAATGAGATTAAATTGCCCAGTGTTAGTGATTATTAGATAGAAGTTTGTGAATTACAATAAAAGAGAGCACAAGAAACTGTGGAGATAATTGATAATCAACATCGATAGAGATCTAGAAAAGAGCCAAGGTGAGAATCACAGATACTAAACACCTGCACATCTGATATAAAAAAAAAAAACTCTTACTGAGTGACTCATCAATTTGAGGAACCTACATCCAGACACAAGACAAGAAGAGGGCCATAGCCTTTCATTTATGGGGTGGCACCATAACCAGAGACCCCACTGTGTTATACTACCTGTGCCATAATAATCCACTCTGCCTTGTGTGAGAGAGAGAGAAAGAGGCAAATTTTGGGGAATTTTAGAAAACCCATTTATTAACCCCTTCATCTTACAAATCCATTCAGTGCATAAGTCAAGGTAAGCAGCATTTACTACCTCCACCCATAAGCAGAAAGAAAAAAACAAACACAAAACAAAAATACAGGAAAATAAGACCAAAAGAAAAAAGAAACGGAGGCTATAACCAAAAAGTCAGTGACAAGGTGCCATCTTCCAACACTATACACAGTACCTCCCAAGCCCCAAGTGATCGTAAACTCGTCCAACTTGTCCACCAGTCTATAATAGGCATGCTCCACCCTGAGGCGAGCTGCCAGCAAACCGGTGGTCATAGAGACCAGTTATACAGAGCCCACATGTGGTTCTTCCTGGTCTTCCAGACTGAGGTAGTTTTTCCTGGTTTTCCAGAATGCCAGCTTGGCCACTCCTGACAGGAGGTTAACCAGGACCTTCACCAATTTCCTCCTTTGGCCAAAAATGAACAACTCAAAAGAAAAAACCTTCCTGAAACCATGCCTCTTAACAGTCTAAATGCCCCACCTAACTGAGGACACTGACCAACTAGATGTGCTACTGTTTCTGATGCTGAACAGAAAGGACAGTTCTCCCCTGTGCTAGGATCCAGGTGTGCCACATGTCTGTTTGTAGCTATTGCCCCATGTACAGTCCTCCACTGTCTGGACCCAAAAACCTTGATGCTTTCATCCCTGCCAGAGAGCGCAAGTGCGACACGTTTACACAGATGTAGTATTTCACTTTTTTCCCCAATAGTCTCAAACTCCCCCAGCTCTGGGGTCGTAAAAATGCTCCACTCTTTCCTGCCACTCCCCTAGAGTAGGAGCAACATTCAGGGATGGGAAAGCATACTCACGATCATCATCCCATTGGTCAGAAACAGCACAGTTCTCAGCAAACGCTCTAAGGGCCCTGGCAGGGACGCACAGACCTCCTCCACAACCCGGTGCAGGAGCCTTGAGAAGCTGCTACCAGCCCTCTCTCCAAGGACTCCTAACGTTGTTGATGTTGCCTTCATTAGGTGGCCCAGCTTAACACAGATGTCATTGTCTTTAAGAAATTGTTGCTAGCTCCTCAAACAGCCACATCCCTGGCAAAGCTCCAGGTACCCGGGTGGCCTTAAGGACTTGCCACACCTGCAAGAGGTGTTAGGTCGGTCATATCCACCTCTTCAGGCTGCAGCAGAAACAGCTGCTTGTCTTACCCAAGGTCGTCATAGGTCGGGCAAGTAAGAAGCCAGTTAACAGGTAGCGGTGACTGTCCCACCATTCCTCTAACTGAGGCTAAACTATGACCCAGTCTTCATTCCTAACCCCTCTCCTCTCCTCACTGCTCCCCCTATCCACTGTCCTATCGTCAGAGTCTGGGTTGGCATTGGCAGAGCTCTGTCTCTGTCTGTCTTTCTGTCTGTGTGCAGGCTGGCACTGGCCATATAGTAAGAGATCACATTACCAGTTACTTAAAGTATGACAGTCTGTGACTCCATTCGCCCCATTTCCATTCATAGCTCACGGTGGTCTCTCTGCTAAAAGGTAGTGACAGTCTGGATGTACCCAGAACTGGGGCGTCCTTCTCTACAAGGTTGTTGTGTACAGATTTTGTGCATGCAACCAAATGTCAGCCTTCTTGATGCCAGAATCAGGGGGTTACATTTATTTTCTCTGATCTTCTGTGATACATCAAAAGGTATAACAAATTTCTGTACCCAGAGATAGTTGAGATGACATGTATGCCCCCACTGACCTAGGATCCAGACCCACAGAAAAAGGACACAGACAACATGTTGTTCGTCCATTAATGTTATGTTGGAGTGTAGAAGTGTGCGGGCTCTTTCCTTTTTCTGTCAGATTTCTGTAGCCCAGCACCTACAAAGTGATCTGCGTGTTTTAACTAGGATTCAATCCCTCCAGAGTTTCCGCTCCTGTGTCCCTCTCACTGTTTCCCTTGCTACTTTCCCACTGTCTTATAAAAAAAAAAAAAATGTAATAAATATACTTTAGATGAGTGGAGTACCCATTCTCCTTTTTTAAAACAGAAAACCTTATTTCCACCATTAATGAGGAGTATGAATGCAATAGATGGATAATCATATGTTTTTTTAAGTATGTGGGAGCTGTCAGTGCAGGTCAGGTCAGTCAGAGTCTGAGTTTTCTGGTCCTGCCGGGCCTGAGGCTACTCAGAGTTGACCAGGGCAAAGGGCTCCTTTTGGTTCCAGCTCAGTCCAGTCTCAAACCCCTTGCGTAAATGCCTGGATTAGAGCTAAACCACCCACTGCTCTAATTCAGTCTCACACGTGGAATAAAGCAGGATTTAAATGGCACATTAATCCTCAATCTACCTTTTGTCTTTCGAGGAAACTTCAACATATTTAGCATATTGACCGACCATATTGATTCTGACTGAAGGCATTCCCACATAGTTTCTCACAGCTTGTCTCTGTGAAACTTTTGGCATCTGAATCACATTTATTTTTGCACTAAGTATAAATAAGATATTTGACTCAAGCCCAGCACTGTGTGTACAAAGCTAAATCCCCTGGCATACAGTGGTTGAGTCTGAACCATAATCCACTGCAGATCCTTACTGTGTGCATGTGAATGAGGGCTAATCTCAGAATTTGTGAATTTATCATAACAACAGTGGTGGTTTTTGTTTAAAAAAAAAAAAAAAAATGGGCAAGACAGCAGAGACTTTGTTTGATTCTAGTTATGATTCTAGATTTATGATGACTTTGAGAAACTAACCCCTATTTTTCTCCCTTTTTTCTTTTGCAGGTATAGTCTGAAGCCCAACGACCAGATCTTGGCAGAGGACAAACACAAAGCACTGTGGGTATCTCCTATATTGCAACACTTTTACTATAGATAGCACATAATTCCTGTAGTTTCTAGTCGTGTTCAAGCTCCCACACATAGGTTCAACTCGTCTTTCGACAGGGTTCGTAGTCTGCAGAGGGAGAAACCCATTGCCTCTGAATTCATATTGAGTTTGCTCCGCTCTGTTCTGGAGAGGGCCAGTCAAAACAGGCGTACACCAGAACTCACTACAATCAACCTCCGTTCCTCAAAGCCAGCCAATGACAGAGCAGCAGATCCAGCACAGAGAGACTGTCCCAGCCAATAGCAAAACGGGACACTTCACCTCCCAATCCCTCTGGGACAAGAGTGCAGTTTGAGCCAGAAAGCAAACATTTAACAACGGGAGATAAGACAGTTGTGTGTGTGTGTGTGTGTGTGAGTGAGTGTGAGAGGGAGAGAGGGAGATTTAGAGCAATATTATCGATCAGTCTTGATCTTCCACAGATACGTCTGTGTTTTTATATATATTTCACCAATGATATACTTATGGAAATTGGCAAAAAAAAATCACATTTACACCACTACAGAACACTATGGGGAGTATTTATGCATCAAGGTTTTTGAGGACAAACAGCCAGTTGTCTCAATTACAAAATGAGTCAACTTTAATGCAACCACCAAAGAAAATCTTTATCTGTAGATATATTAAAAGTAAATATTAATTATTATTGGTGTGGGAAATTATCATGCTGTATAAAAAATGCAGTTGGTTGGTTGGTCGGTCATGGGATCAGGAGCTAAATGGGTGGGATGATTTTATTTATTTAATTGGATTGATTTGAACAGATTGATTTGGTCACTTGGTCTGTATGAAGGTATAAAACAGCCAGATGCTTGGTCCTGCCCATCCTTCAGCTACTAGAATGGATTATAAGTGATTAAGAAAAGTGAGCTAATTTCAAGACAGGACTCGAGATGTATGGTGAGGTCATCAGACCTCCTTGTCTTTAGCTTGGCATCCCTCCCCATCTAGCATTTTGAGAAGAACACTTGAAAACTTGTGTTCATACTACATAGGTATGGCAAGGAAGAGAAGGTACAAAGGGAAGAATAGTTTTAAAAGGAACTGGAACAGAACCGTGGAGAGTGGCGGCCTCCGAGACTCCCCCCCCCATCCCCGCTCCCCTTCCCTTTTTCTCTCCTCTCCCAGATGTCTCCTTCTCAGCAACCTCTGCCTCAGTCTCAGGACCTTAACAGCAGTAGGGCTGTTAGTTTCCAATGGTGTATACGAACACACTCGCTCTCACACACACATACCACGCACACACTTATCTGTGTGTAGGTTGATAAGACTGCTATATTTAGATTGCATAACATGGTAAATTAGAGATGCTTTGAGCCTCAGAGGAACATCAAAGTGATGGTTCAGTCATAGTGTTACATAAGAGGCATAAATGATTCAAATGGTATATAATGAATGGTTAGCTGTCAGTGTATTGTATGTGGAAAACTGTGAGGCTGCCCTCTGCTGGACAATACAGTCCAATAAGTGATGAGAAGACTAGTGGCGCATGAGCCACATCCATCACCATGTACACTATCTCACCTTTATGTGGAGTAATGCTCATTTGAATAGATTTTACCCAGAATTTCAGGGCGTATATGAACCTTAAATATGTATGTATATTGTCCCTTTTTATCTCTGTCTGAGGAAAGTAGAAATCACTAGAGCTAGAGTTAGAAGTGACCTCTCTCTTTCCTTGAGTGTCTGAGTGACAATAATGGTGATAACTCAGATTCACTTGCACAAATGAGTGCGTCTGCACAAAGACATATTTTCTATCCCTAATATATAGCTCATACACTGAACTGTGTACAAAGGCTTTGCCGCTTTCCTGTTGCTGTTTTGACCATCGCTCTGTACTTATACTCCATTCTCTATTATATTATTGTATTCTTACCTTGCATCTTTCTGTGTGTGTGTAGATTTGAGGAGATAGTCAAGAAGTTCAAAGTTGAGTACCATGCTGGAGGAGCTACACAGAACTCTATAAAGATTGCTCAGGTCAGTCACACACACCACAAACTAGGGCTGGGCGATATGGACCAAAAATCATATCTCGGTATTTTTAGGCTGAATGGCGATACACGATATATATCTCGGTATTTTCTAAGAAGTGGGCTATATGTTCAGTTGTAAGTAGGGCTGGGTGATATGGACAAAATCAAATATCACAATATTTTTGACCAAATACCTCGATATCAATATTGCGACAATATTGTAGGGATGTCTATTGGTGCTTTCACAAAATATTTACATGAGATTTACAATGAGATTTTTGATAAATAATCATCAGTAATGTGGATATAATGACTAAGTGGGTAAAGGCAAATAATAGAACAGCTAGAACAGTCTGGTAAGTTCAGAAAATTGCATCACTTTACTGTAATGCAGCCTTTAAAACCAGGAAAAGACAACACTTATGCCATATCACGATATTACGATATCCAAAATCTAAGACGATATCTAGTCTCATATCACGATATCGATATAATATTGATATATTGCCCAGCCCTACCACAAACTCACCAAATTTCTGTACTGTCACCATGTCAATACTCAGTGTAACTCCACTATAACTGCCACAAGAAGTAGAATTTGTCAATTTTGCCTATTAAGAGCTGTTATCGTTGACGTCTGTAGTGGATGATCCAAGAGCCCCATAAGGTGGGCACGTTCTTCGGCTGCATCGGCAATGACAAGTTTGGGGAGATTCTGAAGCAGAAGGCCGAGGAGACGCACGTCGACGCCCACTACTACGAGCAAGACAAAGAGCCCACAGGGACGTGTGCCGCTTGCATCACCGGAGATAACAGGTAGGTTAATAACATGATTAAACATACTGTATGTTGACTGATTAGGATCTCATCTGTCTGTAACTCTTGGTCTCTTTTGCTTTCTCCTCTCAGGTCTCTGGTAGCTAACCTAGCTGCTGCTAACTGTTATAAGAAGGATAAGCATCTAGACCTGGAAGAAAACTGGGCGCTGGTGGAAAAAGCTAAAGTCTACTACATCGCTGTGAGTATTAGGTACCAAAGCTCTGTGTGGTGCATTGGGACATGAATCACTGTATTTATAGCCATTTACCTGTATAATTCAGGTTGGCTCATGGCCCTCAGGTCTCACATCTGTGCCCATGGCCACACGAACAAGCTTGACCAAATGCTGTTGCTTCCTTCCAGGGTTTCTTCCTGACTGTCTCTTTGGAATCCATCCTGAAAGTGGCGAAGCACGCGTCTGAAAATAACAAGCTGTTCGGTCTGAACCTCTCCGCACCCTTCATCTGCCAGTTCTTCAAGGACAACCTCATGCAGGTCATGCCCTACGTGGACATACTGTTCAGCAATGAGACGGTGAGGCACTGAGCTTCTTGAGACACTCTGCATATTGGCTAATTCACACACGAAACAGTTGTGCTTATGTGTGATCATTGTGGTTGAAACATTGGAATCTCTTTTTTTTTCCAGGAGGCAGCAGCATTCGGTAAAGAGCAAGGCTTTGAGGTGAGTAGATTTACAATTTAATCTAGCATGTGCACACGGCTACTGCTGCATTATTTTCATATATTAGCAACTGGTTGTGTTAACGTGTATTTGTCTGTAGACTGAGGACCTTCAGGAGATTGCCAAGGAAACCCAGGCTCTGCCCAAAGTCAACAAGAAGAGAAAGAGGGTCATAGTGTTTACTCAGGGGAAGGACGGAACAATTATGGCCCACGGTAAGATCTGCTTTCTTTTTCTTCCCTCTGATTTTTCTTTCTTCATTTTTTTCTTTATTATTTCTCTTGCTCTCTCACTCTGTTAGAGGAATAATATCACTTTATTGTGTGTTCAGGTGACAAAGTGGAGACTTTCCCCGTACTGGAGATTGACCCCAAGAACATTGTTGACACAAATGGTGCTGGTGATGCCTTTGTCGGCGGTAAGGTCTCCCTGTGTTTGCACTTGATAGAACTTTAGGTTACTTTGTGTCTTCCCTGTATTTGTGTGTATTTCTGAATGATGTGCTGAGAAGTTTTCACCTCTGTCCTGCAGGATTCCTCTCTGAGCTCGTCCAGGACAAAGCCCTGGATCAGTGCGTGAAGGCGGGGCACTACGCTGCCAACGTCATCATCAGACGAGCAGGTTGCACCTTCCCAGACAAACCTGACTTCAACTGAGGACACCCGGACCGCTTTCTGTTCAGCCTAAACCCTCATAGTTCTTACTCCTAACGTGCCCCACCCCACTCATACACAACTCTGTCCCATACTTTCTACCACCCTCTACAGCATCTACCCCAATTGTTTTTTAAAAATCAACAATCCGTCCATTTTATCTTTGATCCCACCCATGCTTTAACTCGTCAGCTGTTAATAGGGTGCCTGCTGACATCTGTGCCTGTTTCTGTGTCTTCCACTTGGGGCTGCTCTAATATCACACAACCCACAGCCAAAGTTCAGGGGGGTTAGTTTAAATACTAAATGAGAATCATGCTAACACCACAAGCTGTAATAATATTGCTGTACACAAAGGATCTGAATGGGGAAATATTATCATGGAACGTCGATATGATTCTTGTGAAAGCAACAGTTTGCTTTTGATTGTACTGTATGACTCTGACACTGCCAGGACTTGGTTGCACTGCCGTCCAACTGACAGGTCTGGTGTTGACATCTACTCACGAGTCTGTTGCCTCTTCCCCTTGGACACAGAGTTAAAGAAGAAGAGGCTGATTCCATGGAGGGAGAATATGTATAAATGGAGGACTAAACAATGAAATGTCACTATCTTAGGGAGGTTATGGATACTGCATTGGAACGTGCAGTGATGATTTGTTTTGGACTTTTTTTTTTATTAATTATTATTGATTATGGGTTATGTTGCTCTAAGTTGATTTAACAGGCCAGTTTTTAAACCAAATGGATTCCTTTTAAGCGCACAGTTTCTTAATGTGTCAAAGCCTCTGCCCACCAAGTCCTATGTTGTCACCATGTCAGGTTTCAGCCTCAGTGGAGGTTTTTGTTTTTCCCCAGGCTGTTCAAGGGGAACTGTTTCAAAACAGGTCAGTCACAAAGTAATGAGTGCCTTTTTCTTTTTCTCTGTAAATGATGTTAAGTTTGAAGACTTGGTGTGCAGAGGCCTAGAGGGTGAGATGTTAACATCTTCTCTCTGGTGTGTCTATTGATAATGCAGGGAAACCTACAAGCTAGACCAGTGATGGGCAACTGGTGGCTCGTGGGTGTAAGTGGATCCATAACCTCATCTCCAATATGCATGTAGCTGGAAATATAAGGTCATTATCTTTGATTTGATTTTCTCTGTCAGGACTACAGCAGTCAGTAGAACTGACATTCCGTTACTTTATCTGAGTACCTTGTACTATACAAGTGCTACAGATTCGAAACTCATGATTTTCAGATTATTAGCAAAAATACTGTTCTTACATCGTACATCTGAAACCATTTATGCCTCCCTCAATTTGTACAATGGTATGCGCAACAAGAAAGCAATTCTCAGGGTAAACTTCAGCGCTGCTCACACTTCATGGTACTGAAACATGTTCCACGCTGGCTGGAGTAGAAGTAGTATTCCAAAAAAAATGTCATGATAATAGGCAAGCAGTGCATATATAATCTTCTGTCATGAATTGAGTGTCTCATCGGCACACTAATACAAATGACTACAATAGATAGCCACAGTATTAGTCAGTTTCTTTACATGCTTAGTACGCCCACAGCCCTGTGCCGTTTTGTTTCTGGCCTCAAAGCTGTAAGTTGCCCATCCTTGTGCTAGACCAGGTTTGTTTGATGCCCTAAAACTGACTATAACTGAATAAAAATAACAAGATTAATCTCAATGGTCTGTTTGATTTCTTTATTTTGAGACTTTAAATGTCATAATTAAATACTTTGAGATGTTGTTTTTTTTGTTTCTTGTAAACTTTTATCATGAGTACCTTGCATAGATCTCTGACCAAATATTTGCTAAATAAATACGTTTTTGCAATTTATGGCACAACAATGATAAAAGTCAATGGTAGTGAATGTTTTTTTAGGCTTTTCAATTTGCTGCCATCTACCCTGAATCGTCATCCTCCAATTTTTAATTTGAATGAAATCCATAAGAATTAAATGACATATTTGTGAAAAACTTTCATTAAAAAATAGTTATAAAGAAAAACATAGAAATTTGACAACGCTAGTATACATGAGATCTGTTCAGAGAAAGAAACTGAAGTAGTAAACATTGGCATATTATCTAACTATATTATTGGCTTGCATCTCTCTCTTTTGTCTCAGCCTCTCCTCTTGCAGCGCTATATCCAAGGCTCTGAGCTGTTTGAGGAAGCCGTGATTGGGCAGGATGCAGCGGCGCTGTCGCACATGCTCAATAGCATCCACCACGGTTAAGCCTTGTTCCATCATCAGGTACGCCAGGACCAAGGATGCTGACCTGCTCCGACCCATCACACAATGCACCAGCACCTTGTCTGGAACAAAAAGCAAATATCAGTCAAAAATAAACAGATTGAGAGGGGAAAAGTATTCAAACTACTTCCCTAGAGGATGATCTCAAAGTCTAATCTAATCTAATATCTAATCTAATAATGGGAGAGACAGGTGCTAAAGCATTTCTTCTTATGTTTATATGCAGCTTATTCTATTTTCCACCCATAATGAAACACACACACACTCTTCCCTTTCTCAAGGACGTACTCTCTGAGTGAATCAGGGCGTTGTGGATGAACTCGGCCGCAGGACGGAAGTACTGGGAGATGTTGAAGGTGGGTTTGTCATCAGCCTCTACACCATAGTACTGGATGTCCATGTCCCTGTAGTAATCCGCACCAGTTAACACGTTATTCCACTTGCCCTCTGCCGCATTCAGGACGTGTGTTATACCCATCTCCATCAAGCCAGGCCGCTCCAGAGCTGTTTTCCTGTTTCCACATAACACACACAGACTCAATATGTTGCTGTCATCATGAACACAAACCTCTGAGTGACTTAAAGTGTGTGGGAGTGTGTAGAAACATGAAAACATCTCTGGAGTGTGTGTGTGTGTGTGTGTGTGTGTTTACTCACTCATCCCCTATGTAGATGTTGGGCCAGACTTGGTCGACGTGTGTGTATTGAGCCCTGGTGCCAGTCCAGAACAGCTGCTCAAGGTCTAGTGTGCCCGGTGTGATGTAGTCACTGTCTGGGTCCACCTGCACTGCTGTGTATGGGTTCCTCCCTCTGGGCTTCACCACACAGGACGACATGGTTCACCTCCGCTCTCTGGAGAACGACACAAACACACACATCTCAATCTTCAACCACAGGTGCTGAACATAACCCAAAACATGAAGACTGAAAATGTATTAACACCATACACAGGTGACACTTCAAGCTTGTGTCTCATTCTTCACCTCTGCTATCCCCTGCACTCTCAGATACACAGTTGGGGGGGGGGGGGAACAGGTACACAGCAAATATGATTTTGATTTTTGATTTTTCAGTGACAGTTATTTGAAGTTGAGAATTTTTAACTGGAGTGTTGTTTGTTCCCTCATAGACCTGATCTGGCTCTGGGGCAAGTGTTCAAAACCATCAAAAAGTGGCAAATTAACTCTGAAGGTGTAGACTCATATACACACTGCCATAGTGTTGGTTTTATGTCAGATCTACTTGTGAAGTGGTTGTGTAAAGAGAGTTAAGGCTCACAGAATAAGAATGAATCCATAAATACACTGATTGCTATCCCCGTCTGCTCCGTGGCAACACAAAATATAGAACAAGTAAGACTCTACTGTAAATAGATGCTATTTTGTTATAATGATATAGAAAATAAATATAACCTACCTCTCTCTTATAGTTGTTACAGACGTTTTGAATTGCTGAGCAGGAGTGTATGCAGAGAGACCAGCAAGTGAATGTTTCTTTAGGAGACTGTGCATGTGTGTGTGTATGTGTGTGTGAGTGTGTGTGTTTGCCTAGAGAGACCTCACTACTCAGTAAAGTGAAGGGTGAAGTACAGATCCAGAATGGTAACTGCTCTCTCAGGCTCTGTGTTTAAGATGATATTTTTAGGCCGCTGAGCTACAAGTCCTGACCTCCACAACATGACTCAAAGCACACACACACACACACACACACACACACACACACACACACACACACAGCCTGTGCCTCATCTATCTCAGCCTCTGTAATGTGATCTGAGACCTCTAATGTGACAATGATTTCCTGGATGTGAGTTCAACATATTCACTGCAGCCGATGGTAAAAGAAAACCGCTGAATCACGAGACACACTGCCAGTGAAAAAAGGTTTAGTAAGAGTGGCGGGTTGCATCATTGTCATCATCACAATGTCAGTAATGTGTCGACAGGTGTAGGGATCAGGGTGGGTTTGTCACTGCAGAGTTATTTATGGACACAAAGACCTTACAGCATTCATCTGGCTTATTTTACTCATTGTTGCTGGGCTACTCTACAAGGTACTAATAGACTGGAACTTTGACCTTTTGTTATAACAGATGAAACAGCAAACACATTTCTGTTCCTGTCAGTTTTAATTATTATTAAAACGTGTATTCGAACAAAACAGTCTTCTGAGTGTGAGTCCGGTGCGTATGTGTGAAGTGGCATGTTCCTGTGAGTGTGTGTCCGTCCTCATGATGTGTCAGTCTGCTTCCTCCTCTGTAGACTGAGGTTGTAGGCTCAGGTCCAGCTGTCTCAGTTGCTCCAGAAACCCAGAGTTGGGTCCGACGTCTCGGTTCAGACGCACAGCGACAATGGCTTCGACCAGCCGGAGGCCCTGGCAGATCATCAGATATGCCAAAACCAGCGCTCCGGAGCGGCTGACGCCCATGGCACAGTGGACCAATACTTTCCCTGGAGGATACACAGACCCTAGTCTGTTTAGTAATACTTTTTGAACAATATATTTATTTAGATTCTGTACAGCCAGGTTGTAACCTGCATCATACGTCAGTCCCATTCCCCATCCCAAACCCATCACATACAGAATTAACATGACTGGGGTAACAGTTCCTACCAAGTATCTAGATAACCCCATCCAAAACAACAAAGAGGCAGAACACAGTCATAACCTTCAACAGAATGCATCAAATGTCTGTCATCCCTAAGCTTAAAGGTATGACTCGCCCCTCTTACTTTCCCCCAGTGAGTCAGGCAAAATTCACGTTCCCACCACAGGTGCATCAACAAGAAATATGTATCTATGTATCCACTGCCAACCCAGTATTATCTTCTCTATTTTGCATTCAGGTCAGAAAGCCTCCCCAACACTGGTGAAAAATAAATGGTTTCTGTCACTCATATATGTAAAAGCCTCCCTGTTCCAGTCTTGCATCTGGGACAGTATTTGGAATAACTATTATATTTGTTATGGAGGCGTTCAGGGGCCAAATAAATCCTGTGTAAGAGTTTATGTCAACTGTTATGAGAGAAATCCTGAGCACTCTCACACATCAGCTTCCAGTCAAAATTCTCAGAAATGTAATCCAGGTCTGTTTCCCATTTAATCCTTCTTTAATAATACTTACATGGAAATAATGATGTAATTACTGTATTGATATGGTGCAAAAACTTCTTGAAAATTTCAGAATAGTACAACATTGCTACAGATGCCTATAACTAGTGTCATGCCCATTCAGATACTTATACCTAACATCTCTCAAACATGAAATAAATGGGGATGTTTTTGTTGTTTTTGTTGTGTAGTGTTCATTTGAAATATTTAGTAAGGATGATTCTAAGCTCATTCCTCAGTATAAGTTTTTTCTACAAATAAGTTAGCACCACCAGAGAACAAGCAGTTCTGTTTTCTACTGATTTGTATTGTAGGTAGTACTGTTTTTAGTGTGAAAAAGCTGCAAGATGCTCTTGTGCTCCTGTCTACAATTACTGATGTGGGAAAGTTGGTCTATTTGCACACTGACCGTTTTGCTTCAGAGCGCTGTCTATGAACTGTGCAGCAGGGCTGAAGTGAGGCTGGAGGTTAAACTGGGGATGGTCTGCAGCCTCGACACCGTGGTATTCCACCTGAAGCTCGCTGTAGAACTGCTGGCCTGTGTTGATCCGGTGACGCCCTGCCGCTGCATTCAGTATGTGAGTTACACCCAGGGACGAGAGCATGGCTTTGTCCCACGCCACAGACCTGCAGGAACACACCACACACACACTGATACATTATGATATCTTAATAGTTCATAATATTTCATGCTGTTGCTTGTGATTTCTCTACTCACTCATTCCCAATGTACAGGTTGGGCCAGACTTGATTGACAGGGCCCATTGGCCTCCGGTTGTGCCATAGAATTTGCCGCAACTCCATTAGAGGTGGTGTTTCCTCCTGCTGGGCTGACTGACCTCTGCAGTGATAGAGACGTGTGTGTGTGTGTGTGTGTGTGTCTATGTTAATGCCATGTCTGTGTCTGTGTGTCTGTCTGTGTCTATGTAGAAGTGTAAATGTAGTCTCAGATATCCCACCAATAACTGTGTGTGTGTGTGTGTGTGTCTTTACAGTGTCTGTGCCTGCCGTCGTCTCCTCCTCTCCCTCTCCAGGCCGGTGTCCAGGCTGCGGAGCTGCATCAGGAAGCCCGGGTTGGGGCAGATGTCTCTGTGTGGTCTGACTGCCTCCACCGCCTCCTGCAGCCGCAGGCCCTCAGCGATCATCAGGAAGGCCAGCACCAGTGTTGAAGAGCGGCTCACGCCCATCAGACAGTGGACGAACACCCGTCCTGAAGCAGGACACACCCAGGGTCACTTTCTCCACCAGATATGCAGCATCAGTCAAATGGAGATTCAATCACAGTGGTGCGTACAAAAATATCTTATATGTAGAAGTATTGTTATGTTGCTGATATTTTACTTAAATAGAAGAACTTTTTAGAAAAGAGAACACTGTTAGATCTGAATTCTAAAAGAATGAGAGGACAGACTTCAAACTAGATTCTTTAAATTGGAAAATTTGGAAATTATAAAATAAAGTGCAATAAAAAGTAAAGCTAGATTACTCTTATCTTCTTTGCTGACTGACTGTTCACTGCAAAGGGCCCACAATTTGTTTCTGTTGCTTACAGAGTACAAAATTTATACTCTGTAATGGATGCAGAGGTGGGATGTAACAAAGTAAAAATACTTCATTGCTGTACTTAAGTAGGATTTTCAAGTATCTGTACTTTACTCAAGTTTTTCTTTCACTGAAGACTTTTTACTTTTACTCACTACATTTCAAAAGAAAAATCTGTACTTTCTACTCACTACATTTTCAAAACAGACTTGTTACTCTCGGGAAATCATCAGCTGATTTAAAAAAAAAAATTTCCACATCAGACAGCTTCCATCCCGGAAGCAGCTGATCAAGAGCCAAATGAGATTGGCTGCTTGTTCAGCAAAGTGACACCAAAAAGGAAGGAAAGGGACAGAGAGAGAAGCCACACAAACAAGAGAGAAGCAATAAGAGAGAGAAAATTAACGTTAGTGAATTCAGCTGCTAGAATTATCGTTTGTGATTTGAGCTGCAGACTCTTTCTCATCTGTCATTCAGAGGAACGCTCAACAGAGAACCATTTTAGAACATTAGAAATGAATTTTGGAGAACGACTTTTACTTTAATACTTTAAGTAAATTTAAGACCATGTACTTTTATACTTTGACTTGAGTAAAGGATTTTAAACGGTACTTCAACTTCTACCAGAGTATATTTTTAGATGAGTATTTGCACTTTTACTTGAGGAAGGAATTTGTGTACTTCTACCACCTCTGTGTGTAGATGACATTAGTTAGATGACATAGTGCAGTGGTTCTCAACAAGAACCAAAATACTCTTCCCAAACACTCACTAACTGGAATGATCTTAAGTCACATTACACTTCTTGTAATTAAACCCAGAAAATACACTTTTATTCACTTAACTGAAGCTAGACACATAAAAAAATCAAATCAAAACACACAGAATCTTTTATAGTCCTGTCAATCAAGGGGAACTTGGTATCTTACTAACTTCATACATTGTGGTGTCACAATGAGGCCAGTGAATGCAGTGTGAGGTTAGAATTCCATGTGCACAGAGCACAGATGCATTTCACTTTTTGGCAAAATGGAGGCGACACACAAGACAAAAAGAGAGAGAAAGAGAGACAAGAGAAATAAATACATGGAGATCAAGCACAACACAGAGCCTGAGGATGCCCAGGTAAGCCCCGCCTACAGCACTGCACGGCAGATCTACCTGGAATTCCCTGTGGAGAAGAAGACTGGGCTCCTGGACCCAGTCTCCAGCAGCGAGGAACATCTGCTGCTGATAGAGGCAGAAAAACAGTTGAAGCTGGTTCTGGGTCTGGACTCTTCTGTCCAGAATGAGGAACAGACCCAGACCCAGATGAAATTGAGCAGGCAGGACTATAAGACGATGAGGGACGCAGATGAATATGTCAGGAAGATTCTGGACCTTGACTCTTCTGACCACACCCAGGTCCAGTTCATGTTCCTGGGCCTGGCCGAACAGGTCCAGGACCAGGAACAGGTCCAGAGGAAATGGAGCAGCCAGGAGCATCTGATGATGATAGAGGCAGAAGCATATTTTATGCTGGCTCTGGGCCTGGACTCTTCTGCCGAGAAGCAGCAACAGACCCAGAGGAAATGGACCAGCCAGGAATACCAGACTATGAGGGAGGCAGATGAACATCTTAAGGAGATTCTTGACCTGGACTCTTCCGCCCAGACCCAGCTCCAGTTCATGTTCCTGGGCTTGGCCGAACAGGCCCAAGTACAGGCTCAGGCCCAGGAAAAGGCCCAAGTCGAGGCCCAGGAACAGGTCCAGGTCCAGGCCCAGGTCCATAACCAGGAAAAGGCCCAGGAACAGGCAAAGGAACAGGCACAGGAACAGGCCAAAGAACAGGTCCATGCCCAGGTCCGTGCCCAGGAAAAGGCCCAGGCCCAGGTCCATGCCCAGGAAAAGGCCCAAGTCGAGGCCCAGGAACAGGCCCAGGAAAAGGCCCAGGAAGAGGCCCAGGTCCAGGCCCAGGAAAAGGCACAGGTCCAGGTCCAGGCCCAGGTCCATGCCCAGGAAAAGGCCAAGGAAAAGGCACAGGTCCAGGTCCATGCCCAGGTCCATGCCCAGGAAAAGGCCCAGGAACAGGTGCAGGTCCATGCCCAGGAAAAGGCCCAGGAAAAGGCCCAGGAACAGGCGCAAGTCCATGCCCAGGAAAAGGCCAAGGAAAATGCCCAGGTCCAGGCCCAGGTCCATGCCCAGGAACAGTCCAAGGAACAGGTCCAGGAAAAGGCACAGGTCCAGGTGCAGGAACAGTCCAAGGAACAAGTCCAGGAAAAGGCACAGGTCCAGGTCCAGGCCCAGGTCCATGCCCAGGAAAAGGCCCAAGTCGAGGCCCAGAAAAAGGCCCAAGTTGAGGCCCAGGAACAGGCCCAGGAAAACGCCCAGGAACAGGCCCAGGCCCAGGAAAAGGCCCAGAAACAGGCCCAGGAAAGGGCACAGGTCCAGGCCCAGGTCCATGACCAGGAAAAGGCCCAGGAACAGGTCCAAGTCCAGGCCCAGGATAAGGCCAAGGAAAATGCCCAGAAACAGTCCCAGGAAAAGGCACAGATCCAGGTCCAGGCCCAGGTCCATGCCCAGGAAAAGGCCAAGGAAATGGCCCAGGTCCAGGTCCAGGCCCAGGTCCATGCCCAGGAAAAGGCCCAGGAACAGGCCCAAGTCCAGGCCCAGGAACAGGCCCGGGAAAAAGCCCAGGAAAAGGCCCAAGAACAGGTCCAGGAAAAGGCCCCGGTCCAGGTCCAGGCCCAGGAACTGGCTCAGGCACAGGCTGAAACCAGAATCACAGCTGCTCTGAAGCACACTGAGCAGAAGTTAGAGAGCTGCCTCCTCCAGCAGCAGGAGGAGAGGGCCGGTCTCCTCAGGGCCAAAATTGACAACGAGCAGGCCCTGGAGGAGAAAGAGCGAGAGTGGGCAAAGAGAAAAGCCTTCATGGCGGATAAGCTTGCTGCTCTGGAGATGGAACTCAATGAACTTTTGGAGAAGAAGAAAAAGAAGCGTAGCTTGCTGCGTAGAATCGCTGATGCCTTTACTCCAAAGCGTAAGGAGAAAAAGAAGAAGAACAAGGAGGACAAGATGGAGTCAACTTTCAACTCAGACTCTAACAAATCCTCCAACTCTTCAATGTGAGCACATTAACACCTGTGCTCACACACTCAACCCCCATCCATCCATTTCCAACCCCTGCCCCCCCCCCCCCCCCCCCACATCCCCCAAATTTCCACAAACCCTTTGTCTTGCATTTCTTCTCAGTAAATGATATCAACAACGATATCTAAAATAATGTGCGGCCTGTATAGTTTTATTTCTGTAGAGATTTGTAAGTTCCAGTACAGTCAACAGTGTACGTGTAACTAGACTATTGTTGTTTGTTTGTGTGGTTTTGCTATTTAAATGCTGTTAAAAACATAGCCATCTCTTCTCTCTCTCCTAAATGATCAAACTCAGAAATGGAAGTGGAGCTTCCATGTTACTCTACATTTATCTTTTATTTTAACGTTCCAGTTGACATTTTAATCCAAAAATTTAGTCCAAAATTATTTACTCATATAATGCAGCTCTAAAAGAAGTCTTAATATATTGATGAAGTTTGATATAGATGGGTACATTAACTTTAACTTTGCAGTAGGGGGGTGAAGTTCGAAAATATGACAACCAATCACAACCAATAGAAAATAATGAGAAAAACAGGGCGGAACCTTAAATTCTTAAATTGCCAACATTATAAGCAACTAAATATTGAGCTTAAGGGTCCACAATAAATATAAAAAAATATCCCTGCTATCCCAGAATGATCATGTATTATTAAATGTCCCGTTGTAATCATGAATAGGAAGAAGAAGAAGAGGAAGAAAAATGGTGGTGATGATGATGATGATGAATACTCTTGCGTTATAGAAATGTCAGCTTAATTTGCATTTGCCTTCATTCCAAGTTTTTTCTTCCTCTCTGACAGCAGCCAAAGCAATGCAACTTTTCACTTCCGCAATTCACCAACTGTACTGTACTGTACTGTACTTCAGTAGTTTTTCCATTTTATGAGACGTTTCAGAGGGAAATATTGTACTTTTTCCTCCACTACATTTATCTGACAGCTGTAGTTACTACTTACTCTGCAGAATACGGTTTTACATGCAAAACATACAATAAGCTCATAAAATATGTTGCATTGTTAGAGTTAAAACTCCCCAACAGTATATGGAGCAGTTTGACCTACAACATTAAAATACTTCTTACAGGTTAACGCATCAATTTAACACTCAGAAAGAATGAGTACTTTTACTTTTCATACTTCAGTACATTTTACTGCTAATACTGCTATACTTTTACTGAAGTAAACTTTTGAATGCAGAACTTTTACTTTTACTGGAGTATTTTTCCATTATGGTTTTGATACTTTTACTTGAGTAAAGGATTTGAGTACTTTTTCCACCACTGAATGGATGTGATTTAAAATGTAGTGAAGTACAGTACTTCAGTGAAAATGTACTTAAGTAAAAGTAAAATTACCAACTTTAAAGGTTTAAAAAATACTCAAAAAAGTACAAGTACACTGTAAGCTATACTCAATTACAGTAACGTGAGTAAATGTAATTAGTTACTTCAACCCTTGGCTCTAAGTGTGACTGACTTGCCTCCCATGGCCAGTGCGGCTCTGATGTATCGTGCTGTCGGGTAGAAGAACGGACTGAGGGCGAAGCCTATCGCATCATCAGCCTCCACCCCATAATAGTCCACTGACATGTCTCTGTAGAAACGCGGGCCAGTGTTGACATAGAAACAGGGTCCCGGGCCGCGGCTGGGCGGAGCGTGGGCTGCATTCACAATGTGTGTTATGCCCAGACTGTGGAGAGTGGGCTTGTCCCGAGCCGCCACCCTGAAATACATCCACACATATGAGTGGGGAATGATTACATGCATACATGTGTGCATGCATGTTGTTGTGTGTGAACCTACTCGTTGCCTATGTAAAGGTTGGGCCAGACTTGGTTGAGATGCCCAGTCGGCCGTCTGTCTGCCAGCAGGAAGTCCTGCAGCTCGGAGACAGTGGGAGGTTCGTATGGAGGCTCCCTAAGAGACATACTGACACACACACACACACACACACAAACAAACAAACAACCACACAAACAAACAAACAAACACACTCAGTGAGTGTAAGGAGGCTTCTAATAGGCTTTCACCATGACTTGAGTATGTTCCCTAGATATATAATCAAAATCAAAATATATATTATATATATAGTCCCTCAGCCGCTACCACTTCTGAATGTTGCTCTTCTCCATCTCTCCTCCTCTTCTCTTCTCTTAATTTAATTCCTGTTTCACACTGTTCCATTGCTTTTATAAATTCATTTTCTTTTTTATACATTCATTCAAGTATTTTGCTTTCATTTTGACTGTCAAAGGCACTTTGTAAACTGTTTTTAAGTTGCTATAGAAAATAAGGTGTTATTATTCTTATTTTTATTCCTTCTCTTCACAATATAGATACATAACACTTCTTTGAATGCTCTTTTCTTAGCTCTTTTCTTAGACAGCTTCATCAGCTTGTTTACTTGATGCAGACAGTCATCTTCACTGGTAAAGCCAGAGGTGACAGACTGAGCAAACAGAGCTGAAAGATCCCAAAACTAACCTGTTTTCACATTCAATCATGGGAACTTACCTTCCTGAGGCAGCGCAAACTCTACTGTGCCGGTTCTTATTCCTTTATAAACACTCACACACAACTGTGGCCTGTTTCCTTTTTTAACTCTGTAATCAAATACTCGTTAGTGACAAAAACATCCCGCAGATTGTATTCATCCATAGCGCAGGCCCTGTGCAACACATTATTATGCATTATAACTGCAGCTGCATGCCTTAAGTGAACGCATATGGAAAATATGGTATCATCACACATGAACATTAACAAAAGTTAACTTGTTCAGTTTCCATGACCCTCAGATTGTTATGTAACATAGTGTGTGTGTCTCTGCTGCCACCCAGGAGTGAAGTAAGGCCAGCTGGTCTGGCCCTTTAAGAAATATGATCTGTGGAAAATTTACCAGAACTGTGGATACTTTAGCTCCATTTGGCATACTGATAAAATCATGAGCTATTTAGAATTCATTAAAAGAGTAGTTTATGCACATTAAAAGCATTGGATTTTGTAAAATAAATAATATTATAATATTATAATAATAATAATTCCTCATTACAACCTTTTTCTTCCTTTGCTTTGACATTATTCATTGTGCACACGAGTAGGAAACTGTGTTTTTATCTGGTATTACATCCTGATTTAAAATACTGTCAAATGATTAGTTATTTATTATCAGTGATTCACCTCTTGGTTATAATACAAAGAATCCATGTAAGTATTCTTTTTAGAGATCTGCATTCATTCCCCTTGTCAAACATATTCTGCCTCATGAAAAAGATAATTAGATAAAATATTTAACAGCACTATCTATTTGCATTCTGTCTGTCGCCCACAGAGGAGGCTTCTGTCAGGAAGATAGGCTGCCATAGTCTGGGTTAAGTGAAAACAGAACACACATTTAAAAACCGCAGTACGATTGATAAGTGCCACTGAAAAGTGTATGGCCCTGCAGCAAATTTACAAAGTCCCTTGTGGCCTGTGTGCTAAAAATTTTGCCCACTCCTGCTTCTACTCATCTTTTCTATGTCCTACTCTTGTCCCCTGACAAAGGTAGAAAAATATGTTTAGGTCATATTTTAAGGGGAAAAAAATATTTTGGATCAGCAAATAAATGTATGATGTTATATGGTAGACCTAAAAGCAAAAGCTTCACCTGTGTAAAAGGATTAGAAGAATGATATGTTGTGGCACTTAATTAAGCAAACTATTGCTTGATAATAAGATTTGTATTGTATAAAATGGACTGCACATAAAAAATATCTAAAAATATAATCTTTAAACTCATTATTTCCACTATAGGTTACTACAAGTCAGACAAAATATTTCAATGAAACTTCATAAAAAGGTATATTTAATGGATATTCACAACAGAAGACATAAAGCTGTTATGTACAAAGCTTATGGACATGACTGAGATGATTGACTTGTCTGGTAACATTTTCAATGGTAAATACTATAGTTTGAATATGAAGATGAACCTGTACTATACAATTCTGTACTTAGGTATTTACAACAACATATCAGCAAGACATGTCAAACCTTTGCATGAAATGTTCTGAGAGCAAGGATATAAAAATACAGAATTTAAATGTGTATCGTTTCACTGATTGGAAGCTAATTTACACTGCACACAAAATCATTATTTACAAGTTATTGTTTATATCAAGTGGAGTGGGATGCAACACATGAAGAAGGAGAGAGTTTGTGAAGTGACGGTGGCTGATGTAATAGAGGAGAGGAGGAAAGGGAAGGAGTGAAGGAGGGGTGTCAGAGGAGAGGACACAGCCTCCTCCTGCGTCCCAGCTGTGTGTCCAGCTTGAGGAGGAGGGACAGGAAATTCCGGTTGGGGTAAATGGCTCGTTGTTGGATCATGTGCTTAAGAGCATCGGAGAGAGGGAGCCGCCGCCGCAGCATCAAGTATGCCAGCACCAACGTAGCTGAGCGGCTCATACCCATGATGCAGTGCACCAACACTTTTCCTGTACAGCGGGGTGAGAGGGGAGAGAGGATGAGAAGGAAAATGGACGCAAAGTAATGGGGGAAAAGTAAAAAATTTGATGGGAGAATGTTGCACTTTCATAGCAGTAGGTGTAGCTGCACTGCTGTAAAGACACACACACACACACACACATCATACCATCTTTGCTCTTCAGGGCCTTATGTATGAAGTCAGCTGCAGGTTTGAAGTACTGGCTGAGGTCAAAGTGGTCTGAATCCTCTGCAGGAATGCCGCAGTACAAACAGGTGTTACCATAAAAACTCTGGTCACCAATGCTGCCTTGTTTGCCGTGTGCTGCGTTCAGGACATGCGTGATTCCAAGCTTATGTAATGTGCTTCTGTTCTGCGCTACGGCCCTGGGAAACACACACACACCCACGCAAAAAGATCAACACAGTGAATGAGAAGGAAACATCTGAAAACGTATCACAGAGTACACACAGTCTGTAACCGCAACTGTAATTTCTCAGACCATTAAAACTGATCGATAAGGCTTAATGTCAGTGTCAGTCCTCTGTATTGATCCCTGCAACAGAACATGCAAACAGGCGAGACACTCACACGTTTCCTATGTACAGGTTGGGCCAGACTTCGTCCACTGGTGTAAGCTCCAGTGTGCAGGAATCCAAGATGAACTCCAGCTCTTTAATGAGCGCCAGGTCCTGCGGCGTATTGCTCCCTGACATTCTGCTCAGAGAGGCAGTGCTGCTCCAACAGACCTCAATACGACTCCACTGTCTGTGTACGCTCAATGCCAGAGTCTGCAACTGTGTGTGTGTGTGTGTGTGTGTGTGTGTCTCTGTGTGTGTGCGTGTGTGTCTGTGTGTGTGTGTGTGTGTGTGTGTGTGTGTGTGTGTGTGGAGTCTGACAGTGAGGGACATGAGCAGGTGGTTGTTTGAATGCCGGCCGGCTCCAAAATTAGCTCTTCGTTCAGTGTGTTCTCGCTCACTAGATGTGTAGTCATGGTCTTTGCTGTTCAGTGATGCCAAAGATCCAGATACAGAAAGACAGGGCAAGTCTCTGTCGCCACTGAGGTCACATCAGGAGATTACAACGAGGCGGGGGGGTGAACAGAGTTGAATTGTTATATTGATGGTATCTGACTGCCATACAGTACTGCTCGTGACTCATAATGGTGCAAGTGGTACAACTGGAGACTGACTTGCATGGCGTAAAATGAAGATGTTAACTGCCATTCCTCCAGTCCACACTGTATGAAATATGATAGAGGGACCTTAATAAGGAGGATTAGTTTATTTTCATGCCTTATGGGTACTCGTTATGTGGGCAGGATGTTCCAATTAACCCCCACCTCCACTCCATTTTATCATGGCTCAGTCAACAAAGTTATTTCTCTCCTCCTGCAGTTTTTGGTCCAGAGTAATAAGCTGCAGCAGGAAGCCTCTGTTTGGGAAAATCCAGCGTTTCTGTTGCACAGAGCGCACAGAGGACAGAAGGCTGAGGCGGTGATGGATCATGAGGTAGGTGAGGACCAGCGCGGCCGATCGGCTCACACCCACAGCACAGTGCACTAACACCTTGCCTGGAAAACATCACACATGCAGACTGAAAGCTCAGGTTTGTGTCAGAAGGACAGAACAGGTGTGTGTATGCTGTCCTTTGCAATAGTTGTGTGAAAACGTATGTGACGGCTTACGGTACCTGCGGACATCAAAGCCTGGTGAATGAACTGAGCGGCGGGATAGAAGAAAGGTGAAAGGTCAAATGTCGGCAGGTCGTTGGCTGGGACTCCATTGTAAGTCACTGTGGTTCCATAGAAATCATCACTGCCTTTGCAGCACATCTTACCATGAGCTGCATTCACAACATGAGTGACGCCCAGCTGCCACAGCCCAAACTTGTCATGGGACATATACCTGGCAGAGACAGCATGTGTATCTCATAAACAAGAAACCAGACACACACACATATACAGTATATATATGCACTTCAAAAACAGTACATGAGGACATGCACAGATACCCACATGTCTCCTAGATACAGGTTGGGCCACACCTCATCTCCGTGGCGACAGGAGCGTGGGGCTGAATGTAAAACCTCCTCCAGCTCCTCGAGAGATGGGATGTCCCACGCACACTTCCCCCTCTCTGAATCCTCTGTCTCACACATACACCTGTTTCTCTCTTCTGAGTCGGTCTTCTTCTGCTCAGAGTCTCTCGTATCGTGTCTCACAGCGGACGCAGCACCTGTAAACGGCCCTCCGCCACTCATTTCAGAAAGTCTAAGCAAGTAGCCTAGGGTATACACACTCTGTTCTTTACCTAAAACTAATTCATGCTGCCCCCTGTGCCTTTGCTCTGATACTGAAAACTGTTGCAGCTGTGCTCCACAGCCTGTGACTGTCAAAGACAGGTGGTGCAGCTGGGCAAAGTGACAACACTCAGTAATGGACTAGGTGTCTTTACACACACTCATAGCACTGACTGGAGAACTGTTTCCTGTATTAGTTACCAAATTAAGAGAAAATAGTCTGTGAAATCCATCTCTTTAGGATATAACTGTAGCCTGTCAATTGACTAAATCCACGTTCTTCCTGCATTTGACCAGCAGATGTCAGTGTGACCCTCCATGGGGTCGCCGTGGGCCCCGACGCTCTCTTCTTCATTTTGTTTATTATTGTCGTCTCTTCCTGTTTGGTGTTGCCAGGTTGTCAGAAGCATGTTGGCGATGAAATATTGTCGTGAGCTTAACGTCAAGCCCCGCGGACAGACAGCACGCCCACAGCCTTCAGTAGCGAAGTGACAGTGGAGTTTGGTAAGACTTTACTGTTACTGTATGTGGTCTTTTAAAAAAAAAAATTTAAGCGACTGACTCTATTTCTCTGACTTGTTTGTGTTTTGACATATATTCTAATTTTTTTTAATGTCAAGAAAATCATTTTTATTGCTAAACTAATTTAATAATATCCCAAGTTGTCAACGTTCAAATACTGATATGATTTACCCAAAGGATTTACCCAGTGTTTATCTCTGGTTGGAATGTAGCAGCTCGACGTTACAATGTAGCCTAACATTGACCCACTGAATAGACTATCAGTCCTTTGTCAGAGTTTCTCTCTCTCTTTCTCTCGCTCTCTCACACACTCACAAACTGAAGGGCTTTCTTTCCCACAGCTGTGTCACTGCTCTGTGTGACTCACTGTAAGCCCGCCAGGGAAGCTGACATGGCACTTATGAATCCCAAGTAAAGCCCCAGGCTAGAGAAGCTGCATGTTGCTACTGTTATTGTGAGGCTTGGCAAAGGAAACAGCTATCTGTCTCCTAGCTGGAGAGTGTATGAGGAGGGAACAGGCAGCAGCTACTGAGGTGAGTTACATTAGTTGGGGTTGTGGGCTTCAGCATGACAGCTGTCATTTCTGACTTATCAGTTGATTGGTATTGACTCATGAGGGACTGTGACAAAACCTGACATTATCGCTTGTTACATATGAGGTGAAGTTAGTGGGCCTGTTATTTGTCTTTCTGCATGATCAGTTGTCCTGGCATCCACCCACCCTGGAGTTGTTTTATTTGCATGATTGTTTGCATATATGACATCCCTAGCTGCGCTTATATCTGATCTCAGTGAGAGCTTTCATCAGCGCTAATCTAAGCCTGCGTTTCTCTTGGATATAGGCCATAACCTAAGGTAACCATGCAGTCGACCTGGTCTGTAAGTCTGCTCAGCCAATTACTGTCACTTTCTAATACTAACCAGCTACTCTCATTGACTTTTCTCTCATGAAGAGTTCTGTTTTCCCATATTATTATCAAAATAGTCCTTATTGATAAGTGTAATATTCATTTAAAAGCCTTGTGATGTCTCATGGATTGCTGCTGATGAGAAACCTTCTTGGGTGTGTTATTTTAGTCTTTATCTACTGTCAAGCCAGCTTGTAGCCTGTTGCTCAAGTTCAGCTGTAAGCTGCAGTAGTATTGGCTGAGCCTTGCAGACCTTTGGAGCAGCAGGGAGTATGGAGAGCGGTGCTGTGGTGAGCTTATCAGCAGGTCAAAGGGCAGCGAGAGGGAGAGGACAGGAGTGTGTTTCATCAGTAGCTGAATCCTCCTGTTGCAGAGGAACATATAGCCTCCATGATAGTGGAATAGACTCTGCTTGTTTACTGAGTGAAGCTCCACTGAGCAGCCTGTATGGTTTGTTGCTATTTTGGTTTTAATTTGGCAGTAATGCCTACCATGAGACAGAGTAAACAGTTAAGCATATTAAGTTTGTAGATATAATAGAGTTAGTTACACTTAGCTAGGTTGTATTCTAGTTTGTTTTGGAGGGACACACACTGTAGGCCTGCTTTATATGGATCAGTATGTCAACACATGATTATAGGCCAATGCCCTACTGTACAGTTACTGACCTGAACACAGCTGATGTAATAACACCAAGTAACCTATGTAGTGCTAAGTGCACTAACAAGCTGCCCTAGACTAACCGGTCAGCTCAGCAGATTACCTCTCACAGAATGGGTTGACTGCCATCCAGATTAGGCGTAGTGCAACATTTCTACTGTGTGCCTGACTCTATCTCTGCCTGTCTGCAGTGTTATGGCTCCGCCAGAGGAGAGTGTGAGTGCCTGGAGCTGTAAACGCGTGGCCCGGTGGCTGAGGGAAGAAGGCTTCGGGGAGTATGTGGAGTTGTTGTGTACCCAGCACCGCCTGGATGGCACCAGCCTGCTGGCTCTGACTGAGGCTGACCTGCGCGGGCCCCCGCTGGGCCTCAGTGTGCTGGGAGACATCAAGAGGCTGGCCTTGGCCCTTCGGCGGCTCCAGAGACAGAACCAGGCCCAGCTGGAGGAGCTGGGGCTCAGCTCAACGGACAGCCTACCTGCCGGGGCCACACTGGGGGCCGCGGGGCTCGAGTGGGGCTGTAACGGAGTTGACAGGAGGTGTAGCGGAGGTGATCGCTTGTGTAACGGGACTGAGCTGCGCCTGAGGGACGGTGATAGATCGGGATACGGTTCAGGAGGGGTGCTGTGTCATACACACTCCAACGGGAAGTGTAGGCAGCACCTGGCTGGCCGGCTGGACCCAGAGGTCTGGAAGACGGTCATCAGTTCTGTCTATGTTATGTTTGTGTTCGGATTCACGTCCTTCGTCATGGTCATCGTGCACGAGCGTGTCCCGGACATGAGGACATATCCACCACTGCCTGACATATTTCTGGACAGGTATAAACTGCTCATTCTTTGTCTTCTTGTGGCTTTGAAGAGTCTTGCACTGATATAACTTCAGTAAATATCTCCTTGAAGATTCTGCTGTATATTGAGCAACCACCCAGACTCCATAGTTCATGTACTATTCTCCTGCACTGATATCTAATCTACACACTGATATAGATGTTTTTGCCCTCCGACAGTGTTCCCAGAATCCCTTGGGCTTTTGCAATGGCTGAAGCCTGTGGCCTGATCTTGTGTTACATCTTTCTGTTGATCCTGCTGCTTCACAAACACAGGTTTGCACAGCCCACTGCTGCAGCTACTCTCATTACTGATATGCTACAAGAATATGTGCAAATTGGTTACATATCTGCTAATGTGATGTGATGTGATATTGATTTTGACCTTGTTATTACATACACTTTATGAAGTGCTTGACAGAGCATGAATTGTGACTTTGTTTCACTGCATTTCTTTGTTCTGAGCATTTCATTTTCTCAAATGAGATTTATTCCCAATGAGTTCAAATAAATTAGATTTTAGCGTATTGAGGCACTGCAACCAATATAGTATAACAACATCAGGTAACGACAACAAACTCATTTTTTTGTGTGTTTTATTATTTTTCCCTCTCAGGTCCATTCTGTTCAGGCGCCTGTGCTCTTTGATGGGGACGGTATTTTTGCTTCGTTGCTTCACCATGTTTGTCACCTCCCTCTCTGTGCCTGGGCAGCATCTACAGTGTGCTAGTAAGGTGGGAATCACACATGCACGTACAGATTAGATAAGGTATGCCAGTTCCAGTAAGTTGGAATGGCTGGCAATGCTCATTGAAATGCTGTTAGTACGATTATGCTGTTTGAGTCAGCATTACAGCTATGATAACTGATGAAGAGCTGTCACTGAGTTACGTAGCATGACTGATAACTGGAGCCTTTGTCCCCCAGATGTACGGTGACACCTGGGGAAAGATACAGAGGGCACTCGCCATCTGGAGCGGCTTTGGCATGACCCTGACCGGCGTCCACACGTGTGGAGACTACATGTTCAGCGGCCATACTGTAGTCATCACAATGCTCAACTTTTTTGTCACCGAATGTGAGTGTTCACGCTTTTATATTCGCTCCTAACGACTGTGTGTACAGCTTTAATTGGAATAGGTGTGAGTTAAGGTTAAGAGGTTAATTAATGATGCCATTCAATCCTGCAGACACTCCACGAAGCTGGAATCTGATCCACACCATCTCCTGGGTGTTGAACTTGTTTGGGATCTTTTTCATCCTGGCGGCTCATGAGCACTACTCCATCGACGTGTTCATAGCCTTCTACATCACCACCCGCCTGTTCCTCTACTACCACACCTTGGCCAACACGCGCGCCTACCAGCAGAGCCGGCGGGCGCGCATATGGTTCCCCATGTTCTCCTTCTTCGAGTGCAACGTGAACGGACCGGTGCCCAACCAATACCACTGGCCCTTCAACAGACCTGCTTTTATGAAGACTCTGATTGGATAGTGTTTTAAAGATTAGAATGTGTATGGACTGTAAAGGCTGATGTGTGAGTGAGAAGACTTTCGTTTGAGTTAGCTTTTCAGCTGCAAGGTTTTTTGGAAATTTGTATAAATAGATGATTTTTACCTTGTTTTTAATTTTATTTGCACGCTGCTGACTAAAAAGTAAATGTTTATTGTGGGGCCTAAGAGCTGCCGGTACAGAATTTCCTGACAAGAGGGCCAAACAGGTTCAGGCACATATTTTGCCTTTTGAATTATCACTTTTTATCATTCATGTCCCACTTGGTTGATGTTCACTAATGGTTTGGGTGGTCAGGGTTAGGCTTAGCTAACTGGACATTTTTAATACACTGAAAGGGCTTCACACAACTGTAATGCACTCATGCTTGGTTGTTGCCACCTTTTGGGGTTGTTGTGGTGACGGTTCAGAAATGTTGTTTGCTGCAATAAGATACTTAATGCCTGTTTTGCAACTACTACCAAAGGAATAATATTTCAGGTTTGCAACAGGAAAAACACTTTTTGTTCTCGCCACTTAAGAGTTCTGTTTCACTCACTCACAAAAAGTTTATTTTCCCATTTTGACTGAATTTTATTGTAATGTTCTCTTTTGCCAATTAACCCTCAGTATTATGGAATTGCTTTATTTATCATCATTTGATACCATGTTATTTATAGCTTTGTATTTTTAACAAGAAGATTTTAGTCTTCTGTATATGAACAAATGTATGGAACTGATTTTTTTTTGTGAAGCTTTAAATATACAAAATGGGAAATGGAGAAAATGTGGCTCCTGGCACAGTACAGTGTGCCTGGCTACAGTCCCACAAGGCTTTGAGGAGGAAAGGGTTTGATTGTCCAGAGTTTTCCTAAGTCTCAGTACAGTTGGATAACAGAGGTTGAGGACTATTTTATAAGAAACCCATCTGTTTACTATCTCATATTTGATCAACACTATATTGTCATGATAATTGTTTACAATTTGTATTTATTTGCAATGCAAGTAATTTATCTTTGCCTTTTGGCACACCAATAAAAGTTTACAAAGGAAAACAACTTTTATATTTCAGATTGACAATTTCCTTTACTGCTTTGTTCATTAATGTGGTTGTTTTGGCGGGTTTTTTGTTTGTTTTGTTTTTTTGCACTTATGCAATAAAATGGGTTATTAATGTAATTAGCATTCCAGCATCCTTATGTGGTTGATATTTAATGTGAATTTGATAAAAAAAACATTTATCATGGGTGGAAATGTCAAGATTAAAAGAGGTGTGCCTTTTACTGCATTGTCTACTTGACCTATATAACGTATTAAGCCGTCCACACCTTAAAACAAATACAAGTCACATCTGTGTCCCACCCATCTATCAATAGAGATATGCTGGGTGGACACATCAATATATAGGCTTCATCTGACAGTTATCACAGGCATTAGCTTCCTGTTGGCCAGCTCACATCACATCTCAGGATGGTAGGTACTTTGCACCTTGCATTCAGTTATGAGTGTGGTTATAGGTTTCAGATGGAGTGACAGAGTTTGGGATTAGGAGAATTTGTTGGACATTATGGCTACACTTTTGTGAATATTCTAAAAAGTGGTGTGTAAATATAAAAATACGGATTTTAAAGCTGTTCTATGTTTTCATATAGTTCTTTAACCTGTGAATAGTTCATAGCCCAAGTAAAACTGGATGCATGGTTTGGCTTTCTAATAACATTCAATCTGAATTTCAGTAAAAGACTGCTGCAATATTCTACTTTAGGCCCTCTTCACTGTTTATACTACTACTACAATTACTACTACTGCTACTACTTGTATTATTATTATTAGTACAGTAGTACTAGTACTATTTATGATTATTTCATAAATAATTATCTTTGTATCTTGTATAGCACTTTTCAAAATTCAACTACAAAATGCTTTTTAAAGGACTAGTTAAAGACAAAAAGGTAAATCAACAATAAAAAAGGAAAAAGCAATGCAGGCAAAGCAAGAAACATAATGGCAATAGATAAAAGGGGAGGTCAAGCATGATTCATAAAAGATCATGACATAAGAGCAAATCTTTAAATCTTTTAAGTAATTTAAAAGATGATCTGTAGTTTAAAAGTGATCTGTAGTTCAGTCAAACAGTACAACTTCTGTAGACAGATTTCACAATTAAATAAATCCAATTTTAACATATGTTCCAGGCAAAATGCCTTATGCATTAACATATTACATTGAAATGTATGTCCCATTACACAATATTGGATCACTCGGAATGATGATAAATCATCAAAAGATACATGCAAAGGAAATATTTTCCATGCTAAGCCATGCAGAGCCTCTTTTACATATAGAGAATAAGTCATGCTCAAACAAAGAAATCTTTCTCATAATGACTCAAAAGAAACATAAAAAAAACAACATTAGTTACACATTAGAGATGGCTTAAATTTGCTGCTGTGTGCTCGACCATTATCAGAGTGCCAAAACATGAACCACAACAGTTGTCCTTTGAATATTTTGCAGATTTTAAAAGGATGTGTTGTATAAAATCCATTTAAGAGTTGGCCATAAGTACTGTGTCAACATTGGGGTTGCAGATATACATATGCAAGTAATATATGTTTCCATGTATCTTGCATTCCCTCCCTCAGACGTCTCTCCGTGTGGCTGTTTGTCTGCTGGGGCTGGTTGTCCTCTGCCAGTCTGACTGCTTCTTTGAGGGGCTAGTCATCAAAGACCTGAACAACCCTCCAACAGGTGAGTCCAACCACCACATCAAATGGTAGAGGTATGCTATAATAGTACTACTACTCCTAGTACTATGATATTGTAGCATTAAAGAACCTTACTGACATTTATGCACTGGGATAGGGGCGGGAGGTGCAGCTGTGTTTCCCAGTTTGACAAATTAATGTCAGATTGAATCAGTCTTTATTTGCCCGTGTGTTCCAGTTTACTGCATCGTCCGGCTGTTGAGTGTATTTACTTAATGTCTGCCAGCTGAAGTTATCAGAAACACACCCACACACACACACACATTCATGCACGGCCACATTTTATCAGAGCATATATGGGTGGGCACCTCCTCTGAACAGTGTGTTGTTTCTTTATGTGCAGGGTGTGTGGACAGGGACGGGACACAGCACCCCTTTGGTTCAGAATGGGTGAAAAACTGCAACGAGTGCTCCTGTACAACGAACGGCATGAGCTGCTGCAGCAAGTAAGACTTTCACGCCCCCGTTCTCAATTTCTCACTTCGATCCACCTCACTATCGTCACATCTTTGTTTCATCTTTTTTTTCCTTTCAAACAAACCTCTATTCTCCAGCCTGTATTCCCTGTTCTCCAGTCTGCGCACGTCCCTTTCTTTAGAAGGCCATGTGAATTCTTTACAGCTCATGATCATATCAATTCTCTCTCTCTCTCTCATATCAATTCTCTCTCTCTCTCGCAGGATCCCCGACGCTGTAGGCATTTCTGAGGAGTGTGAGCTGGTTGTGAATAAGGCGACCTGCTCTGTCAAGGTAGTGCTGAAGTCAGACAAGACAAAAGAGTGTAGTCCCGTCTGAACACACTGCTTACAGACTGACCTCGGTCTACACATCAGGGACCACTGAAGTCCACATTGGAAATATGTGTTTGTGTTTTTTTCTTTATGTTTTGTGTGTTATCCTCTGGGTTCTGATATGTGCATGAACATATATATGTGTAATTTTTCACCCATAAATAAGCAGAATTATTGTTCTTTGTCACACTTCTCACTGGTATCATTTATTCACTTATAACAGCAATAAAGGCAAAATCTAAAACCTGTTCCAAGTCTGGTGTGCCTTATTTTTGTGTCTTTAACTAACTGCAGTTATGGCAGGTGGCTTTCTCTGGAGTAGTGTCATTTTCAGACTGTAGTTTAATAGTCCCACCACCGTGTGACAGTAAAGCTCCTGTTTGGCGGGGCTCTCTGGCACCTAAAGGGGCTCTAACCACCCAATAATAGGCATGCTCCCACTGCCGCTCGCTCTCACACAAGCATTGTGGTTGTTATGGTGTTCAGCTCCCTCTCTTTAACTCTCACTACTGTGGATTCACACCTGTTCAGAGCAGCGCGTTCATCTCTGCATCAGAGACCGTTCAGTCAACCAAACACGTGAGTGCTTTCATACACCATTATGTTCTTTGTCATGCAAAGTCAGAATTTGTTTCCAATTCTTATTTATATTCATCAATTGTGTATCTGATGTTACATTGTCTTGTCAGCTTACAGTCAGTGTCCATAGATATGCAGATGTTTGTCTCTGTCATTACAAATATTTCCTATCTATGCATTCTAACAATACAGTGGGTTGCAGTCTACAGTAGGCATTTCTAAAAATATGCATCTGTTGGGTAGCACTGTAAATGTGTTATCCTTTCTGCAGGGAGATTTAAAAAGTGATGCAATTCATTCACACTGATGCTTCACATATTTTGTGGAATTGTGGTGAGAAACAATTCAGTGTCAGTATTAGTAATGGTGATTTATATTCTTCATCGGAAGGGAACACCCAAGTTCTCTGAAACGCTCATTAGATAATGAAGAGGTTTGGGTCATTATCTCATGTCTTCATCCTACACCCCCTCATGTAGGAGACAGTTTCAAAGAAAACATTTTTGTTGTGTCTTGTTTTTGACTAGTCTCACTGAAAAACACTTTTGATGCCTTGGATATGAATGTACATGCATACACAAATACATACATGCTCAGGTGCATATATATTATGCAATATTCACTGGTGGTCTAGAGGAAAGCTGTAATGCGGGCAAGAGATGCAATAATGATGATAAGCCTCTTTTTTAAGTGCACAATAGATGTGAACCAGTTACTGAAGAAAATGAGAAGATAAAGTCTTTCTCTTTGTTTCTCTCTCAGTCCCACATGTGCAAGTGCTCTCTCTGTCTCTTTCATCTTCAGATGCATTTATACATGGTGTTGTCTAGTTCATTACAAGCCTCCATTTCCAATATCTTAACATGGTAACGTTCTTAAGTTGTTCCTGTTGTCTGTACCAATTACACACATTCATATCACAAACACAGCCATTCAAGCAGTTAACTTAATACAGGAAATCCATTGTTGCACGAATCCACAACTGAGAAGAGAGAATCAAGGCTGATCTGGTCCTAGGAAAAGTGACATTCACACTTTCCCTCATTTCTCAGTCACAGAAGACTAGTTATTCAGTGATAGAGGGCTCTATGAGGCGGAGGAAAGGAAGACATGGGATGGACAGCGAAGTGTCAGGTCAAGGTGTTCCTTCTGCTGCAGAGATGTCACTCTGTAATGTGTCAATCATAATGACACAACTACTTGGATCTGCTTCTTACAGTGTGACATCGCTGTTACCTGGCAGGTCCTAATTTGCCAGTTAATGGGACCGTAATTCCGTTTTGTTGACTGGGGCTGACAGAGCTGAGGCTTCCTCTGTTTTGTTAGATCTGAGATGTCAAATTGATGGTTAGCGAGGCACAGCTTCTCTCCATGACACTCCATAGTGTCAATAACTAGTACCGGTTGCTTTGAGTTAATGGTGACATTACAGTTAAGTCTTTCCTCCCTGAAGAAAGGAGGATCAATGCTATACCACCCTGCCTGCAGCCTGCTCAACACACTGACTGATGTTTGGCAGTGATGGAGCACACTGATGTGACTGATAGCTAGGTGCGTGGCACTGCTGGAAAATAATAGGTTCATTTTTCTTGCATTATTGTTTTTCACAGGCAGGTGAGGTTTCAGTGGAATCCATTTTTACGATTCTGCCAATGGCATTCCACTTCACTTCAACATATGTCAACATTGATCTTGTACTTGAAAAATAGAGGTTTCTGTTCAAATTAATGACGAATAATTTTATTGTCATTATGCTATTATGTTCAACCTTGAAAAGTCATCATCAGGCTCTAGTGCATTCATTCATGGGAAGAGAACTGCTCAGTCCACATGTTTGAATTCTAAAGATTGTTAAATAAAAGGGCTGATCATTATCTTACAAACAAAATATAGTGATTGATAAGACCAAGAACTACCTATTTATTTTAAAATAACGGTACCTATTCCACACACCTATGGTATTGTTTATGGTGATGAAACAACATTAACAAATAATTGAGTGCACCTTTTAAATCCATTGTGGTGCCTTTTATTCATTCTCTCAATCAGCAACTGTGGTTCAATTCAATTCAATTCAATTCAATTCAATTAAATTCAATTCAACAGGCTTTATTTATCCCCAAGGGGCAATTAGATGCCAGTGATGTAGCCATCAGCTGTGAGTTGCATTCTATCAGTGTTCACCATTATTTCACACTCCCTGCTACTTTAGGTCTGTAACTTTCTAGTCTAATGTTTAGGGTATTTTGTGAAGAACGACCCCAAGAACTCCAAGATTAGACCAACTGAATGTACAAAATAGATGATTTAGGACATTTTGTGTACTGACAAGAATGTTTACTTGCAACTAATTTTGCAGTGACATAAAATTAGAAAATTCTTCGCATAGCACATCATTCCTCCTCAACCACAACATCCACTTCCTGGCTTTCCCTCAGACTGAGCTACTCTCAAGACAAGCTTATTACTTCTGGATGAACAGATCCGTTGACCTGTAGGAGCAGTTGCTGTGCGACCGAATAATGAAGCCTTTTGTCTTTCCTTTTGCTCTCTCTCCCTCTCTCTCTATCTCTCTCCCTCTCTCAGATGTATGTTTTCAGGGGGCTGGGATGGATGGTTTGATCCTGGGGGCTGATGATGTTGTAGCCCTGCTGAGATGTCCTGGAGGGGCAATACAAGCGAGTCTTTTCCATTAAGTGCGACCCTGCCTCCACCCTTCAACAGCACCTCTCTGCCATGGGAGGAGGCTGGAATGAGCAGCCAGTCTGTGGGAGAGTGGGCAGAGAACGAGACCCAGCCCCTGTCAGACCACTTTGTGTTGGGGAATGATGAGTGGTGCCATATGTCCCCTGTCCTCACAGCGTGCCTGGTAGTGTGTTACTGCATTACAATGGTGCTGGGGCTAGTGGGCAACATTGGTCTCATCTGCATCATCGCACGTCGCAGAGAAAGAGCCAACGTCACCAGCATCTTCATCTGCAACCTGTCCTTCTCTGACATCCTGGTGTGCGTCTTCTGCCTCCCCTTCACTGTCATATACACACTAATGGACCATTGGGTGTTTGGGTCAGTGTTGCACACTAATGGACCATTGGGTGTTTGGGTCAGTGTTGTGCAGACTGGTGCCGTTCATCCAGTGTGTGTCTGTGACGGTGTCTGTCCTCTCTCTGGTGTTCATCGCTCTGGAAAGACATCAGCTGATCATTAACCCCTCTGGGTGGAAACCCAGCATTCCTCAGGCCTACATGGCAGTTATTCTCATCTGGACTCTGGCTTGCTTCACCTCTCTGCCTTTCCTGGCCTTTCAGCTGCTCACTAATGAGCCTTACACCAATGTTCCCCAGCCCCAGTCTCCACTCCATCACCTGCCTGCTCTCGCTCCCCAGGTTCAGGCTTATCCCAATGCATCTCTGCTACAGCCCCTCTCCTACACACACACCAATTCATCTGTGCTTCCTAATTCATACCGCACCATCTTTTCCCATGTCCCCACCTCTCCACATCTGGAGGCCTGTCTGGAGCACTGGCCGTCCCAGCAGCAGAGGTTAGTTTACACCACCTGGCTCCTGCTGTTCCAGTACTGTGGTCCTCTGTTACTGGTTCTGCTTTGTTATATCAGGGTGTTTGTGCGCCTGCGCCAGCGTAAAGAGATGCTGGACCGCGGCAGAACCCCAGAGAACCAGCGCATGACCCACAGCCGCCGGATCAACATCATGCTGGCCGCCTTGATTACAGCGTTTGCTCTCTGCTGGCTGCCACTCACCATCTTCAACGTGGTGTCAGACTGGTACCAGGAGGCTCTGCCCGTCTGCCACCACAACCTGCTGTTCTCCCTCTGCCACCTGCTGGCCATGTCCTCCACCTGCATCAACCCTGTCATCTACGGCTTCCTCAACTCCAACTTTCGCCAGGAGGTGAGAGAGGCGCTGCTGCATTGCCGCTGCCGCCCGCTGGAAGAAGAGTACGACCATTTCCCCCTATCTACTGTGCACATGGAAGTGTCCCGCACCTCCATGCCTGTCAACTGTAGGAGCAACTCTGTCTGAATCGCCTTGACTCCATAACCTGACGGTTAAACTAGTAGAATGTAGGAGTCACACACTGTACAGCTGTAGGCCTTACTTCTGCCATTTGTTCTCCCTTTAATGACTGTACAAAATTTTCTCAGTGGTTTGAAGTGAAGTGTACAATACAATGTAAAAAATTTACCAATGTATCTTATTCTTCAGTGAGATGTAATTAACTAATGAGTGTTTTAATGTAATTAATATAAAACGTACACTTTGAAAATAATGTGTCATTTTAGACAAATCCATGTGTCTAGTTTTGACAACAAACATTTGTGTTGCCTATCATCCATCATGTTAATTAGAATTATAAACAAAACACGTTAATAACAAATTATGTTGTAATCACACTCACAACGCAAGTTGTAAAATGTGTCATTAACATACTGTATATTGTATTGAAAAGTAATACAAATGTATGTTGTCCTGAACTAGACACTCGTTTCTAAGAGAACTGTTACTGTTACTGCTGTATTTCTTACATTTCATTATTTTATATTCATGACATTTGTATTGCAAAATCAGTGTGAGAACTTCCTCTTTGAAGATAAACACATGGGGTTTTGTGTTTTGTGATTTCTGTGACATATCAAGGTAAAATGTAACAATTTTGTTTTAATGTTGCCAAACAACAAGCTCAGTTACTTTGACTTAGAAGGGTTTAATAAACAAATAAACAAGTTTAAATAGTTTTCAAATGTGTTTACATGAGGCTTTCTACGGTAATTAAAATGCATTACTATTTTGGTACAAGGCAGAGTGGTTTTAAAGATGTACTATACATTTCACATTATATTAGGTAACCAGGTTCAATATTTTCAAGTTATGAAGACTTAAATTCTCCGGAAACCAGCTCTAGCCTCAGTTGAAAACATCAGCTGAATCATACCACCATGGGTCAGACTTTTCTGGTCTAAAATGTGTAACAGATATACAGAAGGAGGCTGAACTCACTTCCCTGGTAATAAAATATATACACCGTCTTTTGTCCACATCAAGAGCGTGCCCTTGATCCGGCTCATCCAGTCGGTCAACAGGTGTTTTTCAGAGAGGTAGGACACTTCCCAGTTTGACCCAAGTCCAGACTCAAAGCCACACATCATGATGATGTCACCCTGATTCTGTTTGGTGGAATCAGTAGGCTTCCCACCATTTTTTAGAGGAAGCTTACTTCCCAGTTTACATTTTGTGACCATGTATCAACTCAATTTAAGTGGGCTTCTTAACATTACTGGCAATGGTGAAGGCCCTTGCCATTCCCCTCCCCCTTTTCCTGCCTTCCGGGTTGGAAGTGACGTTGTTAGCAAACAACCAATGACCGACATTTCTCCCAGAATGCCTTGCATCACAAACCCCACGCGCGAAAGATGTACTCTGTAGTTAGGTAACTGAACAACTGATAACCTCTGCCTTGAAAAGTAAGTGTGTTGCTATTCATAAGATATAATCCTACGGACAGATATGTTTGTTTACAGCTGTAGGCAGCATTATTAGTCGACTGTATCACATGACATGTAATGTCCGCGCTAATTACGGAAGCACTAACCTACTCCAGCATGATGCTAAGAAGCACCCAGCTAGCGCTAACGTAAACGTTAGCAGCCAACTCAAAGAGAACTTAACGTTAGTTAAACGTAAACAAATGCCAACACTAATAAACGTTTGACAATGTCAGTTAAAGTTTTTATGTTTGTTCCTACTGATTATTTTTTAACCAAGTAATAACCGACAAACTTTTTCATAGTTATTCAGTGAGGTGGGTGACCCATGAGATATGAAGTTTTGCTAAACTACTTCAATTCATAGCTTAACGTTACGGTTTGCGGTTACGTCAGTTCACTTAACGTTAATTAGTCCATCAGCCAGTCATTTGGCACAAAATTACTACTGATTTCTTCCGGCCACTGCATTTTTTCAACTATGACAGAGCTGGAACCTCTTGTAGCCCAATGACTAACCCCTGAACCTACGATTGTCCAAGAAATAAAATGCTTCACCAACAATCACATTCAGTATCAGATTTGTACAGAGATGAGGCTGTCAGTTTTCAGTACTGTATCATTAAATGTGGAAAAAACTTTAGCCTGCTCAGTTTTAGATCAGGTGAGTACAGCAACATCTTGTCTTGTAAGGTTGCAAAATTAGCCGGAAGAAGAAATCTGTTTGTTGCCAGTGATAGACTGTTAAAAAGAGACATTGCTTTAAAAGTTTGCATAATTACCCAAAGACAGATATCCCTGGTTGGTATAGCCTCTGATTGATGGTCCAGGGAGTTAGGAGTTGTTTTATATCTGAGTAAAATAGTAGTGGTACTTATAGTAGTAGAAGTAAGGTTGTTATGGTGAGTAGAATGTCTGCGGTTCTGTTGAAAGCCAATATTTGACCTCAGGAAATGTCTCTGTGGAATCCTTTGTCTTTGTCTAGGTGAATTTTGGAGCTAAAAAGGCCAATAATGGCTGCAGGCAATGACTGTTCATCTGTTCTTAAAGGTATGGGACTGAGATCTGTGTACATCAGCTTGGTTGTACTGTATCAATCCATATCAAAGTTTATGACTTGGGGTAGGGCTGGGCGATATGGTTGAAATCAATATCACGATAATCATAAGGATTTTTCTCAATATCAATATATATCACGATTTGGTTCATGTATGCAAAATCACGTTAAATAATCAAATTAATGTTCATCTCATTGAACCGAATGGTAATGTTAGGTGTGATGTCAAACAAAACAGAAATATTCAAATAATATTTCTACCATTCCTCATTTTATGAGAGTTTTTAAGTAAAATTTGCTTGTCATCATCAATTTAGACAGCAGAAATGTGTGTCAGGATATTAAAATATCTTCATATCATCACGATATGATTCCACTGAAAGACGATAAACGATAATATTGAATTATCGCCCAGCCCTAACTTGGGGTTTATTTTTATGCCTGGGTTTTCTGTGTCTGCAGATGTTGTTGCCTATGTTGATGTGTGGTCATCAAACAAAACAGAAAACTATTCGAAACCGTTCATCCAGCAGCTCCAAGAAATGGGAGCTCAGGTGCGTATTTACAGACTAACAGACTGTAATGTATTTACAGACAATGAGTGTATACGTCCTGTGATACTTAAATGCCTTTTACGTTTACAGGTATCAAAAACATTCAATAAACAAGTCACCCATGTAGTCTTTAACAATGGTCATCAGGCCACATGGAAGAAAGCCAAGACAACTGGAGTGAGGCTCGTCTCTGTTCTGTGGTTAGCCAGGTAATCATAATATTAGGTGATGTATGCCTTTTCAACCTCAACAATGCTGTTTTTTTTTGTTTTTTATTGATTGTTCCAACCATTCTCTGTTTTTGGTGAAATAATGTCCAGATGTAAAGATGACGGAGTACATGTGGATGAAGAGTTGTACCCAGCCTTAAATGATGAGCGCTATCCAGAGCTCAAAAAAAGGACAGTGAGTAAAATCAGATTTACATCTGTGGTTTATGTTGCTATCATAATTTAAACTTTCGTGGAAGTCAGTGTTGGACCCCTGTTTGCCGAGCAAATCAGTTTAGTATTTCAGAAGAAAAATCTGATTTTAATTCAGTCCACTTACTCTGACTCTTCATGAATACAGTCTGTTCTAGAGTCATGTTTCCAGACTGAATGTGAGAGCAGTTTGACCATCCTTCAGCTTTTATAAGCAAAGTGACGACAACACAGCCTTTCAGTTGAAATCAGCGATTCTGGCCTTAAAGAGTAAAATATTTAAATGTGCATCGGTTTCACTTCCTGTTCAAAAAATGAATGAGTTTTTTTTTTTAAATGTGTGTTTTGTGTAGCATCGTTGCATGCAGCCAAGAGATTCTCCGGAGCGGACGCCTGAAAATGACAGACGCATGAGGAAAAAATTAGACAAGATGATCAAAGAACTACCTCCAAAAACACCTCTTGGTAAGAGATCAGTATGCCTTTGGAAACCTGTTACTTAAAACCACAGTGTGTCGTTTGTCATTTCACTATGGCTTTTATCCAGTCACAGATGTGTCACCATACATAATTGATGAAGAAAATGGAATAGTCTACAGCCCCTCAATGAAAAGGTCAGACTCTATGGCGCAGCGTTTGAAAGAAATGAGAGAGAAAAGGGAAAACCTCTCACCCACAGGTATGTGCAGCAGGAGGTGAACAGGCTGATTTACCAGCAAAGCCTTAAAAACATTTCAGTACTTGTGAAACACCTGCCCAATTTATATATATATATATATATATATATATATATATATATATACACACAGTACTGGGCAAAAGTCTTAGGCACCCAAGAGTTTTTATATAAATTGTGTCTTAGATGGTTATTCCTTTTTTTTTCTGCATTAGTGTGTCAGTAGACTGCTCTTTATAGTACATTTTTTAATATTTAGAAACTTTTCATTTAATTATTTTTGAAAGCATCTTCGCTTTACTTTTTTTCTTTTACATGTGCCAAGACTTTTGCACAGTACTGTGTGTGTGTATATATATATATATCACTCGCTTTCTTTCAGCCTCCCAGATGGTTGAATCCTGCTCATCACCTGGACTGAAGCCTACTCTTGGGAATACACCAACTATCTTCAAATTATTGTGTAAGAACTTTTTAATGACCTAGTTGTTACTGGAGTGTCAATGTTTTTTTTTTTCTTTTCTGTTTTGAGTAAGTTTGAAAAGTCATTTGCCAGCCCCCTCACCTTGTGAAGACGGTTAAAACATCCATGCATTTGGTGTCATTAGAAACATACACTTGTCATCTTTTATCTGAGCTTACATAGTTACAAGTCAGGCGAAGGAAAAGCGTGAGCTACCTCTGTTGCTTTGTATATTTTTGGCTTATATTATTTTTGGGTATACTGTGAATCCAGTGTCAGATATTTCCAGGATCCCACAGCTTTAAAATTAGTACATATAAGAAGATGAATGTATTCTGCCATTGTAAGTGCTGTTGTAAGTACATTATGTATTGGGGAGATTTTCATCAAGTACCCACACAGTAATATTGTGTACTTACAATACCTTTCCATAGGTTAATACACAGGTTAATACAGTGGAATAAGGCCATCGTAAAGTAAAGTGTTATCAAGTTTTGGGGCCTTGAAGACTTTGACATATTTTTTTTTACATTGTTTAATACACATAATACTGTCACAAATGACATTATCACCAATTTATGAAATATACACAAGTTTAATGGACCTACAATGCTTCAACTGTTATTTGAAAATTTGCGTCTATATATTATATAGATTATATAGATCTATTTATTATACAAAGTAGCATATAAATTATGATCGAATTTTAGTTTTCTATTTATGCTATTCTGATTTTTCTGCATTTTTCTCAATACAGATGAATCATCGGATGACGATTCCAGTGCTACCTCTGCTGCTCAACCTGATCGCTCGTCTGATAGGAAGAAGGAAGAAGAAAGAACACAGCTTGATGATATTGACCACTGCCATCTTGAACCACTTCACAGGAAAGACGCTGAAAAGCCCTGGCTGTCACCTTGCAGTGATGTGGCAAAACGGAAATCTATGATTCCTTTGAAAATCCCTGATTTAGACGACAAAGAAAAAGGGAGTAAACAAAAAAAGGCAAGGAGGAGCTCAGTTAAAAAGCAGCCAGTAGAGAAACATAACTCTGCAGGTTCATTAGAAAGTCCTTGCCAGGATGGCAGATCTGAGGACAGCAAGAACTCTCACAACAAAAAGAGACGATCACAGATAAAGTCCTGCAGCCTTGCTATTGAAAAAAGGGGACAATCACCTAACAAATTAGAAATAGGGAAACGAAAAACTAGAGCAGTGCAATCCCTGACAGAGAGTAAGACCCGTATTTGTCCTGAGGTTTTGAACTCTCCTAGTTGCCTGTCATCCCCAGCCATCTTAGGTAATACTCTAGTCGATCAAGAACTGTCAAAAGGAATTACTTCTCCATCACAGAAAGTGGATCAGCAAATACCCAAACGAGCCAGACCCTCCTTTTCTGCCTTGGTGCAATCTTTCACTCTACCCAGTGAATCTCTAAGGGTTCCCTCGAGCTCCATTGATGAGGATGATGGTGTGTTTGAGGACTATTTCTCACCAGCTAACCACAAGAGACAACAAACACCCCTTTTGCCTAACCTACCTTCAGAGACACAGATTCAGATTCCTTTTGAATTGGACTCTGTCACAGGGAAGAGAAAACAAAGAAAAAGTGAAACCCCTGGCACTAAAACTGTCCCTATAAAAAAGAGGAAACGGGAAGAAACGCAGAGTGTCAAGAATCCCGGTCGTCAGTCTGATAGTGTACAGAGTGAACCCCAAATGCATCCACACCAAGATGTCCGAGAATCCCCACCCGCCGTGGACAGTCGTGATAGCGTAGCACCCGCGACCAGCAAAAGGAGTAGACAAGGCACATTGCTATTTATGAGCACCAGTGAATTTACAGCTGATCCAGTGAAGCAGAGAAAAACATCTGTTCCTGTACAACCACCAACATTAAGTGTGAGAGAGGACAGTGCAGCATCTGACCTGCAGAAAAACTCAGATGTCAGTGTCCTTTCTCATACCATGGAAAGTGAGTAGCCAGAGTTTGGAAAGTGCATGAATCGCAATGAACCCAATTCTCAGGTTGTTCTGTAATGTCTTCAGCATAACCAAATAGCCAAAATATCTTGCTACTAATGGCTGTAGCTTCCATGGGGAGTGCTTACATTTTGGATTAGTACTACTTAATTACCTACTTAACGATTTATTGAAGTGAATTTTCTGAAGGTAAATCATGATTAGTGGATATCACAATTATAAATAGCAGAACGAGTAAAGACCACATGCGATTCCACTCCTGCTTTGCTGTGGTGACAGGCCTGCTGGGCATTTATTGGTCACCTTTTGAGGGTGTTTAGAAGATGGAGAAAATACATGTGGTATTTTCCCCATCTTAGAGGAAGGTTAGAGGAATTGCTTTAATTCATCTCCTGTTGCGTGTCTGAGCTTTTATTATCATTTCTTGGAGCTACTTAAAGTCACTTATAAGAGTGTGCTTTTGCATGTTATGCAAACTCAGGATTTCTCTCAAAGGAGCAGCTGCACACCATGGAGAATTTAGCATGTGGTTGGCATGTCAAGCATGTGCATCAAGAGACTAAACATTTACAAACTAGAATTTTCATTGGTGCATGGCATATGGATGGGCCTACAACAAAAAACACTTTTGGTCATATTTCATAAGTCAGTGCTTCTCAGTCTTGCTCCCCGGGAGCCAGAGCCCTGCTGGTCGTCTGTTTTACCTGGTAGTTGATTACATTCACTGTGGCCCAGGTATCATTTAGCCGCTCATTGTACCAGGTGATTGTAATCAACTACCAGGTAAAACAGAAAACCTGAGGACCAGCACTGAGAAACCATTGTTATAAGGAACCAGAAGTTATATAAGGTAATCATAAATTGAGTGCCGCAATTTCAATAATCAGCTACTAGGTTCTATTCAGTAATTCATCAAAGTCCATTTGTTACTCATACTAGGCTAAATAATGCTTGTTTATATTGGTATTTTTGTATACATGATATTCTGTATTATTGATGTGTTTTATTATGAGCTGCTGGTAGAAATATTTACATTCTGTGTCCCCTGATGCTATTCCATGACACTTGGTTGATAATATATATGAAATTTTATTGAAAAGCTGTGGATCTCATTCAAATGTCAGATTTCTACATCCTGGTAAACTTGATTAATGAAAATAATGAGATATTTTAATGCATTTGATATTTAATTCCTAATAAATGGATGTTTCTCTTCTCTTTACTGAATAGTCTCATGTTACCTTGAAATTTGATTGAAACCAGAGCTGGGTCAGGTCATGTAGCACATGTAGCACATTTTTAAAACACAATATATCTATTTTTGAGGAAAATATCATTATGTGAAATGCACCATTCGGTATCTCTAACAGATAAGAGGATCCAGTCTGTTAAAGTGCTGTAATTTTCTCAACCAAGGACTTAACTTGCCTATTTTAATTTAAAGTTCAGTTTTCTTGAATGGCGTGTTATCAGTCATTTTGAGGGATGCCTCATTTTCTAGGTAACATTCGCTATAGTGTTCAGTACAGAGTACCAGAAAGTTTAGACAACTGCAGGAAAGTATTTAGAAGTCAATTTAATTTACAGTTATCAGTTTAGTTTACTAGTTGACAACTTACCTGACAGCATCTGTCCTGACTCCTGAGTTTATGCCAGGTCTAACCGGAACACGGACGAACATGAATGCACATGACAAAACAGCACCTGCTGTATGATTGCTTGACTGACATTTTTGCCCACATTGTTTTGAAACATTTGTATCTTTTATTCAGTTGTAGGTGAAGGAAGTGAACATGCTGCTGCAGCTGGTTCGACTGAGACCGTTTCTGAAGGCTTACAGAGTCAGAATAAGCAAGTCAATTTGAATGTTAAGAAAATGGACAGAACAAAGGTAACATGGAATTGTAATATTGATTTTATTTTTATTATCAATTATCAATAGTAATAATTTTCTGTTGAGTTATTATCTAATGTAATGTTTGTAATGTAAGTGTTCATAATGATGATAATTAAGTTAGCAAAATTCTGTGAACTGCATTTATATTGCACTGAATAGGAAGATGAAAACGTCCTGAAAAAAAAATGGTGTCATGAAAAATGCATGTTAATGGTATATTTAGTTAAATGTTATGAAACAAAAACCTGAATGGGACTGGAAAAGCAGAATGTTACAGGTCCTTTTCATAAGTCACCAGTGGGAATGCTATACATTTTTTATATATACCTCTGTATTATACAGTTCTACATTATAGCCAGAAAGTTTGCAAAGTTATAGACTTGTTCATTTAAATTTGTTCATGGTTTCCCTTTGGCATCTTGTAAATTGCATTTCTGTGACTTGAGTGCACACTTGGTTCTACACGTTTTCCCAATTTTAGTGAAATTCTTAGATCTTGAAATTGTGAACTTTCCCAGACATTCTGAAAGTCTCAAATCGCATCTTGAATATGCATCTTGTGTGTTTCATGTTAAAAAACTATTGCATATATATATACTGTATTTGTTATCTTTTTTTGAGGGATGAGTGCACTTCCTGCACTCCCCTATCATACAAACTATGCAGTTTCAACGGCCTGTTTGAACACATCCAACTTTACAAAGTAATTCTAATGAGTAGACTGGAAATACTCACGTTCTGGGTTTTTGATAAATCCTGACATTCATGGTTTTCTGTGATGCAGGAGGTATCGGAAGTAAACTGAACCTTAGCTGTGTTTTTCCTGTGTATGTCATTCCTTTTTTAAGCATTTCCTCAGCTACGTTCACACACTTCCCTAGCTGTAGGCGTTTGAGGCAGCTACCCAAGAGGTTCTGTCTAGTCCTCGGGGTTTCCTGTGTTTTGCCTCCATGATTCTAGTGTACAACTTCCTTGCTTGTGAAATGCACCTGGGCTCTGTTTTCTTTGTACTCTTAACCTCAACAAAACTCTAGCTGAAAAAAAGCCTACTTTCATCTCCCCTAGGAATCTGTTTTGAGTTGGCTCTCTTGTGACCCATGTTGCAGAGAGAACATTCTAGCTCTTCTCTTGGTTCCCTCATGATGATAATAGGCTGAGTTCCTGTGAGCTGGATAGCTTGTTAGCAGTTGTAGGGCAATATCACAATTTACACAATTACAAGGTAGCGATGCATTTGTTCACACAACTCCCAAGATTTTAGAGTGGTGTGTGCTTGCCGATAATAAGAATATATGTTGTTTTAAATTTCTACAGTGCTCACAACCTGATCTTATAGCAGGTTTAGACGGTGCTGGTTCTGAGATTACTACTGGGAGGTGGCACCTGCGTGGCTGACCAATTTTTGAAAATACAGATGGTAAACACTGGCAAGTTGCGTGATACTTGAGATTATCAGTTGTTGCATGTGATCGACTTTTCACCTTTTGTGGAATGGAAAAAAGTGCACATTAGGCCGTGTCTGTACACATGAAACATCAAAATAAACACAATACTCATTATGTAATTCCTAATATGAAATTCCTAAAATGTGATCAAACCACATGAATTGAGAAACTAATTTAGTTGAACATATGCTGAGTCTTTCGGTTACTGAATTACAAACGCTCAAAGATACATTTTTGTTTTAGTAAATGTAGATTTACTTCATTTGTTTTGTCCACCACATGATTTCAAAACTTTATCAACCCAGCATAGTAATTGAATCCCTTGGCAAATTATGAGCGTAGCATTTGTTTTGTTAGAGGGTACACTGTTTTTTTATTCTTATTTTGAAATACTTAAAGGATTAAGATTGTTTGTGAATATGGGCCCAGAAATAACTGCAGTAGCACAAAGTTGGTTGGGTTCATGAGCATGCCATCTGATATGAGCTATGTACCCATGGTGTTGTTGCGTTAACCTTTATGTAAGCCACTCTTCAGTTGTGACAAGTGGTAACCTGATATTTGTACTGTCAGAGGTGCTTTTTGTTAGTAATTGGTTCTCACAGCCTCAGCTGACCTCAACTTTAGCGGAGACCTAGGATCCTGACCTCTCTTTCTCTTTCTGAATAGCGTCATTTCAGTGTGTGCGGAATAGCAGCCATCGAGGAGACCTAGTCATACAGTAAAGAATTTCCTTCATTTGTGCTGGGAGCGTTTGTGCTCAGAGGCCGTGCTACAGTTCACACCAGCTCTTTGTCGAAAGGCTCATTATGTGCGACTCATTCTTCAATGCCTGCCTTCTTGTGCTGCTGCCAGAACATGTCCACTGCATGAGATAAGCCAAAAGTCCCCTTTGAGGAACCTCCAGAATAGCCGCCCATATTTTTGGTTTGGGTTTTTTAACTTGAAGCAGCAGAAAATGAGCAGATATCCCGGTCTCTTTTCAGCAGTCCCCCAACATTGGCAGGGGATAAACCTGCCGTGGGTCATTTGCAAATTGGCATACTGAAACATTTTCCTTGATGGAAACCTTTGTGTGATGACAGCAGTGGAATAGCAATTATGGCACAACACAACATAATGGCTACCCAACTTGCTTATCAGGGATAATAATTGGGTGATGTTCCAGTGCTGTGTGTGTGGGGCTGGTGAACCGTTTGGCAGCACTGTGTTCAGAAGGCCTTAACCCCCGACTTCCTGCTGGGGGCCCAGATAGTAGTGTCTGGCAGGAAAGGACCTGGTGGCCCTGTTTGTGACTGCCGCTCAGGTGTTTGTGCTAGTGATGGCCTGCTGTATTGGGGCCAAAATACATGAGATGGATGAACCACAGTCGCCGGAATACAAATTTACAGTTCCGTTTCAATGGCTCTGAATATGTTTTTCTCTGCTCGCGGCCTTGGAGTTTCATTTCCTCTCTGGTCTCTAAGCATGTGTATATCCGGCATGGGTTGTTGAAAGTGCACAGCCTGTCTGCCTGTTGAGTAATGATCCTTTTACCTGTCCAGTGCTGCATCATTTGACAACTGTTAAACAAACCAGTTACAATAGTTATGCCCAAAAGAAATGTGTGTGTTACAGTTCCAAGGATTTCAATGTTTGTGTACCATTTTTATTTACAGATTCTGTATTATTCTAGGCTACTTTAAAGGGGAGATTTGTTGTAACACAGAATTCACATATGTCATTCCTGTTATCTGTGATTCCTGCTCCTATGATCCCAAACCAAGACAACAGGGAGCCAAATCTGTGGTTTTATCAGCACTTTCTGGCGCTGCTCCAATGATAGTGTGTAGGTCAAATATCTGGATATCGAGACCAAACCCAGGGTGCTCAAACATTAAACTATGCCGATTCAGCTTCCTACTCTACTGGTTCTCTCACTTCTAGGTTTTGGCGAAAGTTGTTCACAATTACAAATATTAAACTGTCCCAAGATCATTGAAGTAATCTGAACTTTAGTTTTAGAATAGTTTTATTTCTATCATGAGCTTTTTATGTTTGTCTTTGTTTCAGAGTATGAGAACATTGGTCATGACGAGCATGCCCACTGAGTAAGTACCTGAGACATTTAAAATGGCTTTTAGCAAAACAGTTTATTAATATCACAATCCATTTCATAGGCCATAGATAGTTGCACCACACTTTCCATGTGAGGAACTTGGCATTTGTAAGCAAGTTGGCCAAAAAATAGATGTCTTGTTTTATTCATTTTTGTTGAGAGATGCTTTCTACTCTCTTCTTCGTCTCTTATAGGAAGCAGCACACAGTGGCTCAGGTGGTGAAAACACTGGGTGGGTTCTCTATCGTGGACCGGGTGTGTGACAGCACAACTCATGTGGTGTCTGGGGGTCACCGGCGCACCCTCAATATTCTGTTGGGCATTGCTCGTGGCTGCTGGATCCTCTCTTTCGAATGGGTATGTTGTTCATATATGTTTAAAAACCTTAACATAATATTATTAAAAACTGATGAAAAAAGTTGTCTAACATTTTTCATTTTCCCTGAATAGATTCTTTGGTGTTTGGAGCAAAGACAGTGGATTCCAGAGGAACCATATGAACTTTCAGACCATTTCCCTGCAGCATCAGTGAGTACCAGTGCCTGGAGACTCGTCTTAGTATCCACAACACAAATACTGCCAGCATTACAAAACATTGATTACATACATTATTATAATTTATAATATTTAATTTGATTAATTTATTTTCCAAATCTTAGTTGCTACACTCCACTCTGACACTCCAAGCTAATAAATGCCAGAATGCCAAAGCAGAGGAAGCGGGTCGGAAACCTGCTAATTTTTATTGCCAGTCATTCATTTTCAGTGTGCTTGTTTTTCCTGAAGCATCCTGTGTGAAATGTGGATGTTGCCTCTTCCTGTCCTCGTCATTCATGAGTCACTGTCCTCTCCTGCCTCTGTGAGGGGAGACATGGGGGTCTTGATGCAGACAAATGTCAACACATTTCCTCTTGAAACTACATTATGGCTTTTGTTGTGACAGACAAAATATTTTTATGTCCCCACGGTCCTTTATCATGCCTCTACACTAAATGGAAGTATTCAGCATTTTGTAAACCACATGCTTCCCTCCGCTCTTCAGTTCCTCTGCTCTGTATGTCCTATGCAGTGTGTCTAACAGTGGCATTGCCTTCAGCAGCTGGTGTCAGTGATAGAAACAGATGTCAACAGGGCTGACAACAGAGACAATTTTCTGAGTGAATTTTCCATCTCTTACATATCAATCACTATTAACTTAAAATTGTGTAGATGTCCAAATAATTGTGCATGACCTGAGTGAATTGATGGAAAGACTTACTTAAAAGAGTGAGGCGTAGAAAGAATAAAGAATTCTGCCATAAAAACTTTGCTCAACTGTCTCAAAGTTTTATGTTTAAAGCTTGGAACAGATTAAAAATAAAATGGTCAATTTTGATTATTAAGCTTATATAGCTTATAACTTTATAATTACTATCAGTTTTCCCAGGATTTGGGAACTAGGCTTGAATTTTCTAGTTATACTGTGATTATTGACCAAAAAGTCAAGTCGCAAGTCAGTTTGTGGCATTTTGTGTTTATTTATTTCTGATAGTAGGTGCACGAAAAGATAAAAAGACTGTGATAGTGTGGAGCAGCACCATCCATTGGAAAGTACCTTCTCTTAGAGCATAAAATAGTGTCTTTGAGTGAAGGTTTAAATCTGAAGCATTCTGCCCAGTGGAGAGTCGTGTTGTTGTTGTTGTTACAGTCGACGTAACTTCAGCTCTGTAATAGTTGCCAGAGCTTTGCGGTGGAACATTTCGATAGAGAACCTGCTTAGCTTGGTGTTTATTGGTGAAAAATTCAACTTCCTCAAGTTGACCCTAACCCTTTGCCGTAAAATGTATTTGTTGCAGTGTCAAAAGAATATTGGCTTAACATAAATAAAATTACAAAAATAGGTCAAGAAATAATTGTTACATATCAGCATGGGGGAAAGGACTGTATAATTATCTAGATTGTGTAATGCAAAGTGTAAAAGTGTAGACAGGTACTAGCATTCAGGATGAAATATTTGAGTGATGTCAAAATGCAACAAATCAGTATCGTACATAATAATGTTAAATATCAACATTTGAATCTACATATAAATTAAACAACAAATGTATATACATCCTCTATGAGAAAGAAAATATGTTAGCTTAATAGAAACATTTTTTGTGGTATTTTACATTTGCATTTACATTTTAGGCATTCAGCAGACCAAGCCAATTCTTTTTTTTTATTTATCACCCATGTACACTATAACTGCTTGTTGTACCATAGTCTCTTTGCTTAAATGTGTGTAGATTATTTCAAAATCAGAAAAAGGACTAAATATATTCTGTGATAGACAATTTTTACTCTGACATCTCCCCTCTGGTTAGCTAACTATTATTACTCACTATAATCACTGTACTTCCAGTTGTCTATGGATACCACATTAACAGTCTTTTCAGTATTTTTACGTATTTTTTAAGTATAGACCTTTGTCAGTGTTAATATGACACTATTCCACAATGTCATTGTTTAACTCCCCATTTGGTTCAAATCAGTAAACATATAGACATAAGCAAAGTGTTCCTTTCCACACGAAAGGTTCATAGCAACACAAAGTGCTTTGGTTCTCTTGAGAATGTAATTTTTGTTTTGGTGTTTGTTACTGTCTGCCTGGCAGTGTTTTCTTCTCACTCTGTCTAATGTGAGAGAGACAGTTCAAAGGGAGCTTCAGAAGTCTGCTGGTCTGATCATCATTGTAGTGGACTTCAGTGAGTAGCCCGATCCTTTCCAGTAGTACCATTTGATGCCGTTGAAGCGGTTGGCGTTCTGGCCCTGTTGGTAATACATTCCATTCAAATTGGATGGACCACAGGCATCAAACCACCAGCCTAGAACATGAAAACAATAATTACATGGTCAATCCAGTTGTAATGGTGTCTTCCACATGGATATTGGATATATTATTACGACTCAGGTACACCGCATAGAATAGAGAGGGATGAGAGACAATTTCTATCCTAGAAATGGGCAACTTTGGTCTCTATGACTCATGACTTGTTTGTAGAAATCGTTCATGACCATGGGACCAAGTTAATCACTGGTTTTAATATGATCATGTTGTGATGGCTCAGTCCCTTTGAGACATTACAAAGGCAATATCTTTGAATTCAGAAACAGAAAGAAATAGAACTGAACAAACTAAACACACTAGAACTCAATCCAGAATACATTAAAACTGTACATGCAGGCTTTGCAGAATTTTAATGCACTTCAATGAGGAAGTCCTAGAAAACTTGAAGATGTAATATCTGCATAACGAATGAAATGGGGAAGTTTGCATTTCAAAGAGCAAATCAGCATAAATCATATTTTTTGAGCTGTAAACATGGTTATATGGTGTCTATATAGTGAACAGCATTTCAACCATGTTGCACTTCTGGCCACACCTCAATCAGTGATGTCAATGCAGGTATTTCGCCTTTGGTGGCGTCAAATGCTTTGCAATCAGAAAATTGTTACTGCCCCCATGTAGAGATGAGTGATCCGGTGTCACAGACACTCCCCCTGATTCGCTCTCACCCTTTTTTTTTTGGCATCTTTCAAAATTGTGTACCAGGCGGAGACTGGCTTGTGCACTCTTTAAGTCTCTGGTTTCTGTCTTTTGAAGAGAATCGTCGTTGTTCACCAATAATAATTGGGCTACATGGACCATAGGAATAGCATATATATTTTTTAAATTGAGTGCTTTTCTCATTTAAATACAAAAATAACTTCATCTTTACAATTCTAAAATAAATGCGTACATGCTTGTACATGTAGGTGAGAAACTGGTCTGGTCTTTTGAGCATGAGCATGGTCAAGTTGCCCACATGCGTATAAACAAAATAACTACATTCATTCATTTTAGCCAAGTGGCAACTGCATGCTTGTGTGCAGCTACAGAGGTGGAGGGATTCCTCTGTGAGAGACCCTCATGGGAAAAAGGGTTAGGGTTTTCATGCTTTCATGCTCACTTGGCAGACCCCGATACAGAGGGAGACAAACTTCTGGCAGTGTAGTCACTTTCAGAGGCATGGAGGAGGACCTCTAAGCTACAACAGAAGAGAGGGAAAAAGCTCTGTTCCCAGGCTATTAATGTCAACCATTGTAGGGGCCGAATTCCCCAATGAGTTGATCAGTGATTAACTCTGAGCTAATTGTGCTCTTTGACCCAGCCACAAAAATACAGGAGCCCTTTTAATGCTCTTGAAGATTTTTGGGGGAAGTGCCAGGTTTTGGGTGGGTGGGAATTTTTTCCACAGCAAGTGAGCACCTCAACTTGATGTGATTATTACATGTCCCTACTGAGCACAACTATGCAAAAGCACAGGTGATTTACAAATGAGTCTGCTTCTTACCTCCTGTTGTCAGTTGCGAGCATTTGCAAACACATTTGTCATTGTCTGCATCCTTTGTACTGAAATCACTTCCTGGCTGCCCAAGGCTGCTTATTTTGCCTGCCGTTCCACTGTAGCCTTTAAGGTGTATCCTGTAGAATGAAAAGGAAAAATGGAAGAGGAAGGAGGAGGAGGAGGAAGTCAATAATTGCTGTTCCTCAAAAGGCAACCTTTAGCTGACTTATACTTTGGCCATAGCTTTACTACCACTGGAACTAAAATAGGTTTTAGTTGTTTGCATAATGATGAAAGTGTGAACTATTTGTATGAGATTTTTGTTCCTTCGTCCTTTAAAGATCTGTCAGGTGTTTGAGATTTTAAACACAAGCTGCTGGATGACTGCATATGTCCTTATATAGATTTTTGTTGTGTGTGTTTTGCTAAGAGTTGACGAAGGATTCATCTACTGCTGTTTGTGCAGCTTCCCCAGAGAACAAGTTACTTGGAATTATTGAGCCAAGTAACTTAAGATCAAATTGGTCATACTCTAGCAGACTTAAGACCTGAATAGCACAGCGTTGAATAGGGGAGTTTCAAGGTCTATTTGTCAAATTCAAAGGAAGTATCCATTCCACTCTTGAAATCAGCTTAGGTTGGGAAAAGAATACTTCTGAAGGTTGTGGTATTGCCAAGAGGCGCAGATTGAATGTTTAGGAATCTGAGACATTTTGTGTATTTCCTATTTTCACAAATCCTATCCATTGCCGTAATATTTTCTTTGGACTGGTGCCAAGGGTTGGACATCAGTATCAGGAAAAGGTAAATAGGGAAAATCTGCCCTCAAAGAGAATTCATATATGTTCATAAATGTTGAGCAGTTCAGTCAATATTTATGAACAATGACCCAATGCTAGACCCAATGCACCTTATTTGGAGGACCGTTGTTTTAGCATGTTGTCACTGGCATTAGTTAAGGCCCTCTACTTTTTGGCAATATTTTTTGGTGTATATTCTAGATACGAGATTTCAAAAGCAGTGTTGTGAAATCAAAACAGTATTCTTTAGTGACTGAGTTGTAGAATTCTGTCAATGAAATTTCTTGCATATTAGTATTTTTTAAACCATAGTTTCCTAGCATCTGAAGCATTTCTTATTAAGGAAAACTTTCTCTGATGCTGTTGAGGAAACCTACCTGTAATTCTGTGCTTCACTGTCCAGAGAAAACTGCTCGTATTGTGAGAATCCAGAGTTTTCTTCCCAGTCACTCAGCTGGATCCTTAGTTTGTAGGGTTGTTGATTTGTCAGTCTGGAGACAAATTCATTTCCTAACCAATGTTCATCTGAAGCTTCTCCAAACCCCTACAAAGGCACACAAGACATGTTAAATTTTTGATGAGCCTCCACAGTAGGGGCTTGTAAACCAGTCCCCCTGCTGCTATTTTTTTTTTTTTTCAAATGAAACAAACAAATGGGTAGTTTCACAATTCAGTGCATGACACAGAGGGTTGCCATGTACATAAATATGTATGTTTGCTATTACATGGAGCCCCCAAAAAATACATTATTCGGGCTACTATAATAGTAACAGTTGTTTTTCACTAGAACTAGAATATGTTATATTGTTAGCAGTTACACAAAACAGTCACAACTATTCATAGTGAGATATTCATAAGAAATCCTGCATGTCAGTTTAAAGTGAACAGGTCAGATTAAAGGAGCATAAATATTTTCTTCTGTTTTCTTCTGCTTGAGATTCCTTTTTGGTATTGTTTTGGCCCATTAATCTCCTACTTGGCATGGACAATGCTAGTCACTATTTTTAGGGATCATCTGGACCCCTTATCTTTATGATGGCAGTTTATAAGCACCGTCTCAGATGCGCTTTCAGAACTAAGAAATCCTCCACTGTGATCTTATCTGGTTCTTGACAAATTGGCATATGACTAATGTCAATGTGGTCCTCCAAACCTTGGGCTACCACATCTGTGCCTTTTTGGTGCATCACTACCCTGAACAGTACCACTCTAATCAATATAGAGTGAAGTTGATCACTCGGAATCATTGTGTTAGTAGTGATTGCAATTTGCCCATCCTTCCTTGGATTGGTTCAATGCCAAAATGCCCCCCACACCAGTGCAGAATCACCACAAAGCTTCGCTCCAGGGGGAATTAATGTTTGTGATTCATTTATTTTGCTCATAACCTATTTTTGTTGCATATTGGTGTTTCTTACTAAAGAGGCCCGTTCACTGTGTGGAAGGCCAATAACAAATCTGGCCTCTGCATTGTGTTTTGGGAATGAAAACCGTAGCCTAGGCTATATTTTTTTAGGGGAAGAATTTCCTCTTGATAGCTTTTACCATTTTGTACTCTTTCCACGTACGGTGAAAGTCAACACGGCCATCAAAGCGTTTCTGTAGTATTGTCCAGCCACCTCCCTCCGTCTCCATGTCACAGAAAGCCTTCAAACACAAAACACAAAAGAGGTTGCTCCAATTAATAATCTTATCAATTCAAAATTAATGTTCCGTAAGGAATTCATGCTCATTGAGAATTTGACAATGTAGTCTCATTTCAGCTTGGCTTAAACAAACATCAAGTTACGGGGAAGGGGATACGGAATTGAGTTCCAAGTTTTAATCACTGAAAAGTATCTAAGGAGATCACTGTTTTAGCTCAAGCATGCACATCATTCATGAAAGGCTGAGAACATTTTAATTTAGCTAGTCCAACCTCAAAGACAATTCTACATTTCCTGAACATTTCAGCCTGTAGTTTGCAACGTTTCCTGTAGTTGTATGTATTTACAAAGCTGTGTGTGCGCGCCCATATGGCATTATTTAACTGGCATACACAAATGCACGTGAATACACACATGCACACATGTATGTGTAAGTGTATTATACACTATGTCTTGTAGACAGTCTGAAACAAGTAAACAGGCTAACTTTACCTTCACCTCTAACGTAGTGTTGGGAAGTGTGAGTGCATAGACTCCACTTTCAGTGTTTCCCGACTTGAAGACAGCAGCACAATCCACATATGTGGTAGGCGTATCCTGCATCATGGTGGCTTTGGTCTCTGCAGAAGAAGCCATTCACATTAATTTGACATCACAAAATTGCACAGCACTTAATTGTCCTCCTTTGACAAGTTCACGTTCACGTCACACACTAAAAAAGGTCACTTTCATTGCTTCCATGACACTGACTATTTTGAAAGTTAGAGGTGGCATCAGCTACTGTTCAGATGCCCTTCAGTAAGATATTTGTACTGGCAACTTGCAGATGTGGATGTGTTAAACTGTGTGAATGTGGTACTGAGAACCTATGCATGCTTAGTCGACCTACCCTACATAAACAAAGGATTTAAAAACAAAAGTTACCATGACCTATACTGTAGTGCTGACCCACCTCCAGCTGTGGTGGCAGAGATGGTGTGGATGAGGTTGTTGACGGTGTCCAGCAGCTCTTGTTGCTGGTGCTGCAGAGCGGTGTTGTTAGAGGAAACCCGCAGCAGCTGCTGCTCCAGCTCCCCTATAATGGCTGTCTGCCTCTGTATCAGGGCCTGAAGTTGCTCCTTTTCATCTCGTAGCGTCTTGAGCTCCACCTGTCTCTGCTGCTCCATCTCCCCCATCCTCTTCTCCAGGAAGCTGATGAGCAACAGGCGACAAGCTCAGCAACGGGCTTAACCTTCACTTTGCCCATAAGCAGAGGACTGTACTGTTAGGAACCTAATGATCCTCAGAATTAATTTTCTCTTTTTTCATCAACGACATTTCATTTATAGCCTTGTATTAGACAGATCATTTATATGGTGTTAGCAAGGGTTAAAGAAGACGTTCTTACCCGTTTTTGTCATTCAGCTTATTTATTTCATTTGTTTGGACAATTAGTTGTTTTTCCAACTTGTTAGTTGACAAGGAATTCTCAAGAAGTTGGCGCTCAAGTCGAGTTGTATGAGTTATTACCTGGAGATAAAAGAACAAGTTTTCACAAAGCAGTTCAGTTAGGCTATTTCTCAGAGGTACCTTGTCAGATCAGAGTGAATTTTGAATTGCTTGAATTGAGTCATTTAAAAATGGCATTAAACTCGTCGTATTATCATTAAATTGCATACTTGGCAGTAGCCTTAAGAGGGGCTCAAGATACTTAGAAGTTGCCAATTGTTTTCCCACAGAACAGAACATGGCCTTAAGCTAACTTCCAACTGGGGATAGGGTGTGTTATGATGAAATGTTTATCTCTTCTGGATAGAAAAATATTTCAGATTGGTGTTGTGCAATTGCTTCTGACATTTTCCTATGTATTTCACTTCATGTGTTAGACAAGTTACACAAACAGTTACATGACTGGCAGCAATTTAGTAGGATCATCTACAGTTCAGTCTAAAAAAACATCTCGCTAGGTTTTTTTTTTTATTGATTATGATTTTTTTTTTTTATCTGACCTGGCATGGGTTATATTGTGTTTGATCAGATATTGACCAGTCAGTGTAAACCTGAAGAAAGGCGTGACACTCTTCATAGACTTCGATTATAGCTTCCTCTCATGGTTCTTATCTCCTGAGTCTTGACATCATGTGTCCTGTGCCGGCTAGCATAACAACCTGCCCTACCCATCAAGCCACTTTGGACCGATAGTTAGTGTATTCCATCAGAGGACTGAGTTTAACACAAGCCCTGTTTGCAGTTTCCATCTCATTCTAGAGAGCACAAAAAGCATAGTCATTATCTAAATGGAAAATGTGTTTTGTGACAGGAAAGAACAGAACAATCAAATTCCAATAAAGCAGACATACTGAACATTGGAAAGTGGGTGGGGGTAGGTTCAAGGGATACTGTCAAAGAGCAGTGGGGCTTTATAATGTAATCCATGTATTTCCACAGACAGACGTATTGAACTGAGCTCTTGGGTCGGGGACCTTGCCTCTGATTTCCCAGTTTGGAGGAACTGAACTCAGCAAAAAGCAGGTTGTTTACATGAATCCTAGCTACGTGTCTCCAATGGAGCTGTTGATGTCTTTGAACAGACGGATGTCTGATTGTGACAAACTGATAGACCCTTTCTGTGGGAATACAATTGTGCTAATAACAGGAAATGCTGTACAGTTGGCTCACATAAGGTCATTGACGTTCAGCCAAAATAATATACTGGCACAGTAGGATATTGTAGCCTATTTTTCTCTCAGTTTATTTTTTCGCACTCTCATTGAGCGCATTATTTATTGCCGTGCGTCATGCACTCAGGCTTGCCTCTTTAAATGGAAAGAAAAGGAATGTTGAACATGTATTATGACATTCATTTGATTAAAAACAAATGGATAAACTCATGATAGCATATTTTAAGTCCATGTTCAGCAACATATAATATGTTCATGCATGTGACACATCTGTGGGTTTTGACTTGCCAAAGTCTACTATTGCACAGACAAGGCTGAAAGACACAAGTGTTCGCTAGGCTAATGATGTTTTTTTTGCCCCTTTTTTATACCTCTGTTTATTTAATGTATCACGGAGTATAGCCTCACCTGTGCCTCCACGTTGGTCAGTTTCCGTGTTTGCTCGGCAGTTTGACTCAGCAGGTTTGTTCCAATTTCAATCATTGTCGCTGTATGGTTGTGGACGGCGTTCTGCTGGATTTGGACCATGTCCTGCTTCATGCTGTCCTGTATGTAGTTCTCTAGCTGCAGTACAGAAGAAGAAGAGTTAACTTAAGACAGTTGTAAGAATTATTGATTAGAATTAATAACCATTACTTTTCCAGGGAAGGTTTGCTGTGTTCATACTCTCTTTTTCAGCAAAACCCTGCTTTATAGTCATAGTTACACAGATCTGCCCAGGACAATCCTCTAATGTTGGCCCCCGAGCAGCTTCACTTGACCACTTGGGAGAGAGAGGAGACTGTTACTCATTCACTTTCCCCGTCCACATCTTCCCAGCTCTCTAGTTCAGGGATTCAAACCAGCGACCTTCTGGTCATTCCTTAACATTCAGTCAAGTATTCATTGTGTCCTGACTGGAATGCAGTTTGTACCGTTGTGCCAGAGAATGAGTCAATCAGAGAATTAGCCAGAGTTTTATGATAAATGACATTGTTGGATATTTAGCCATGCCTCCTGGCGGAAATGAATCAGAGAAAAAAATTATTGTGTCCAAAGTCAAGAACTTCTCTGGACAGCACATAAAATAAATTCATGAATTCTATTCTTGTATTGTTTTAGTCCCTCTGTACACACCATATTTTAAAAACGGCATACTTGTTGTCATAGTTTGCCCTTTCCCCTCGTGTCTGACCCAGAAGTCTGCGAGAGGTGGAAGAGGACAGAATTATCCCATGACAACCGAGACATTTTTAAAAGTGTTTAGATTATATGCTGTCCAAAATTTTACAAGCTTCTATAAATTGTAACAGGAAGTTTAACTACATTCTGTTGTTTGTCCTGGAGGTCAAAAGGGAGAAAGTAGTAGGTTGTAATGTTTTCCCAGCCCACAGTTATGAAATAATAAATCAATAAAGTGACTGAAGATGATATTGCTAGACATTTAAAGTTCTGATTTAACTCTTAACCATAGGAATATTAGGATATAATATATATTATATATTAGGATTTCACCCTTTCTACCTAGTAGTATTGCCAGATTTAGAGCAAGACCAATCATTAAGTTATTTCCTGCGCGGTGTTCCTGAGAGGCAATCAGGTCCTGCGGCTTGTAAACAGGATGGAAGTGATGAGTGAGGAGTTACATCCTTCATGAAAGTATGACTTCTATACAAGTGGGAACTAGTGTCAGTTGAATATCTCTGTCATCTCCAGTAAGTTTGCATAATCACTTTGGTTATTTACTCATCAATCACTAATGCAACCCTAAATAGCTTTTGTTTTCCTTTTTTTTCCATGGCAAAGAAATAGCTTAAGACTAGTGGCTGCAATTAGTGCTAATTTTGTTTGTCTTCCTTTCTTGACCTCCAATTTGTTTGTGTTCTTGGATACACACAGAGGCGCGTGGAGGGTGGAAGCGGGTGTCATTTGAATTGTTGGCAGGACATTCCATTGACGGTCAATGATCTAATCAGTTGTTTACTCCTCCTGCCTCGAAGGCTCCTGTGAAGAATGCTTGTTTGTGTTCCTCATTCACACGAAAGCGTGACAACAAATTGACACGTTTTACTGGCACAGAGTACGCTGATTCTCCTCCATTCTCAGTGGCCAGTGCAGTGTAGTTTACATTTGTAATCAAGAGATGCACTATGGCTATGGTTTCCACTAACTTCCACAACTTCCACCTAGGTCTATTTTGTAAAGATTGTATGATTTTTATTTTTTTATTACCACAGACACCGTCCTATCAAATGCAGTATATATCAAATCGGTAGGGGCAGATTTGCATCTGCCCCTACCGATACAAAAATCATGCACTCATGTTTCTTTTAACTTGAGAGTGGAGTTGGGGGGGGAAAGGATGCTCTCTGTTGAGTTGAAATGACAAGTGGATCACATGTGGTATTTGTATCTACTGTATACTAATCTATTCAGAACTTTAGAATTGAATTCTATTTAGCATAATATGCAGAATATGCATTGGTTATGGATTGCAAGGTTGCTTTCTGGAAGTTTACTGAAATCATTAATGTGACGGCAGTGGCGACTTACTTAAGCTTTCAAATGACAACCTGCTTCCTCTGAACTAGTTACTGATCATTTGTTTTCACTGGTTATTTTAAAGTTATTTAAAGTCAGATCCCAGACAAGATAGGCTGCTATGGAAATGTTATTTGAGATTCAAGACCATCTTGCCAATGACACCATTTAAATTTGCTGCACCACCAAGTGGAATATTTTACAGCAAACGTTCAATTTTATTATATGTAAGTGAGATATGATACAGGCATAGGATCCAGTTCAGAAGGTTCAAGTCTCAATCAAACAGGACGTCAAATAAAAGTACATTCAGGCAAAGTTTAGGTATTAGATATTTGAATGCCATTACGATATCAGTTTAGAAATAAATCAATTAATTTCCTCTTTGTATTTTGTGAATCTACGTATTTAATTTTTTTATACCTACAGCCAGTTGAACGCTTGATTGCAACTGAACGCTTCCTTCGGGATCTGATCGGGAAAATGCAATTGAAGCTGCATCTACTTTAGCAAACTTACAACTACTTGAAAATAGCTAGTACACCAACCTGTTACTCAAATTTTCACTATTCATTTTCACTATTCAGCTAGGTAATATCTATTTATTATTTTGTCATAGATGACACAGGTTGGGGAAAGTCTCAAGTCTTCAGCAAATGTGCTGTTGGACTGTATAGAATATGTACTTAGAATATAGAATATGTATGAATAGGCTTGAGATTTCTGAGCACTTTTGTTTTTCTCTTTATGCGTATGGTTGCTGGTGGAATTGCGGCATCTAGAGTGTGAAGAACATCAAAGCTCAGCACCAGCGCTCCTGTGGAATGGTTCAGAGCTCGTTTTATGTTAACGAAGTGGGAATTGTGCGATCAAGCTGTGAGCTGTACTTGTCTTGTCATGGCTCGTCTTGTATAGTTCTCATCATTAATCAAATTCTAAAGAGGTAGAAGAGAGGGACCCAGAAAAGAGGCGTTTGGTTCTTTCACACACACAAGTAATGGCCCAGCAAATTGAAAGGGAGGCGCGCATCCCCCATGTGGACACCTGTACTGAGGCTTTGTCAGTTCTCAAGCCCATTTTGTCTTACACAGAATAAGTGTCTCACAGACACTTATTCAGACACTCTGCAAACTTTTTGTTCTTTTTCCCCCATTTGCTGTATGGAAATAGATTCTGAGAGAATATGTGGCTATATAAAAAAGCTCTTTGAAGAACTTGATGTGAAATGAATGCTTGCAGTTACTTTGCCGGTAATTAATTTGTTTCATCCATGGTCGTATTGGGCATTAGAAAATAAAGTACCCTTCACACTGGTAACATTGTTTGGCGCTCTGGTATTGGCCATATGAACAGCAGCATAATTTAACCACCATTAAAGCTAAATTAATGGGTGTTACAACTCTAATTTTGGGTGAAGGTGCCCATTGTTTGCATTAACGTTTTGTTGATTTAAAATGATTTGGCAATGCATCTCGATACATGGAGCAGTTTCATCTCTCCCATTCATTTAGCAGTATTGGTTAAGCTCTGCCAATGTGGTGATATGGCACTTACCAGAGAGGCAATGCGTCAGAATCATCTGACTATCATATGAACCTTGCTTGTGTTGTATTAAAAGCTTTGAATAAAAGCGTCTACCAAATGGGAAATTGTAAATTGTATAATTAAAAAAAAACCCAGCAATTATCCATGAAAAAGCAGTTCCTTGCCATTTTGGATGTTGAAAATGGGCACTGTTCTAGTGTGTTAGATTCTTCCATGAGGGCGTGGCAATAAAGCTGGCAAAATCAGTACTTCATTAAAGTTATCTGCATTTTCCTAGTGAGTGTTTGCTGTTCTGTGAAACCACTACTTTCTTTGGCGCAGCACATTGAAAGGAAGGCACGCATCCTCCATGTGGACACCTGTGTTGAAGCTTTGACGGTTCTCAAGCCCATTTTGTTCTCATAATTTCTCATTCTCAGAATAGCAGTGTCCCACAGACACTCAGCAAACTTTGTATGTTCTTTTTTTTCCTGTGAAACTATTACCCTCTCTGACAAAAACTTAAAATCACCATAATCAAAGTGTTGCATGATATCACAGTCTCTACACATTTTCCTTTCCAGTTGAGGGGCCGTGAGGAGAGAGGCAATACTGTACCTTAAGGAGCCACTGTGTGTTGTTCTCCATGATGGTCTCCAGTTGCTCCAGCCTCTGCGCCGACTCGTCATTCTCTGCTGGGCCGTCCTTTTGGACTGGGTTATTGTAGGTGCTGCTTGGAGTTTGGCAATTTTCCTGCTCAGGCAGCAGAAAGGTGTAGCTACATGGACCGTTCTGGATCTCATATTGTCTCTTACCCACAATGGTGTCTGAAGTCTTGTATCCTGTCCCCAGAGCAAGGCAGAAACTCAAAACCAGTATGCCAGCATTTAGCATTTTTATAAGAAAAGTATTTGGCTAAAAAATGAATTTACTATGACTTGAACTCCTGAGATTTTAAAGTTTTCCTTGATCTGTGGGATGATTAGATGTCTTTCCCCAACAACGTCCAAGTGTGTACAATCCTGTTGAAGTTCTGTAGATTCCTTTTATTAGCACTCAGTGGTAGGAGGAGGAGATGAAGCCATCAGGAACTAGAGGTAGTGTGTCATTCCCTCAGGTTACTGGTCCCAGACTGCATGTGCTCTCTCTTCATCAAAGCCCCAGCCTCTTGTTTGAGCTGCCTTTGGCCCCTCTGATTAGCTGTGTGAGTTCAGACCACTCCCCTTTTCCCTGTGGCCAGTTGGGCCAGTCTCTGTGAAGAGCAGCGTAGAGGAGATTCCTTTTAGCTCCCCTCTCACTCTAACAACTCAGAGGAGTAGTAGCACAAACTCTACATGTTCCACTATATCTTTTGACAAATGAAAGAGGATGCTCCTTGAATGGATCTGAGAGAAACATTGAGAATAAGGCTACAATGCCCACGTGTTTTGTTTCTCTAGCTGAACAGCTACTCAGGATGCAGCTGCCTACCTCAAGAACAGTGTGTGATGGCAATGTCCATTCCACCCGGTAGTCAGCCTTTCTCTGCCGGTAACAAAAACACAGCCGTGTTTGAGTGAGAGCTTCAAAGGAAAGGGCCTTCTCCTGGATGTCATTCAGAGCACTTGTTGTGTAGCCTGAAGACACTTCTGTTACTCTACAAGTAAAGCTGCATCTGGATGGTTTTGGATTCAAAGGATTGGATGGAGGAGAGAGAAGAATGTGTTGGGAGATTTAGGACTTTCAGTTACATTTTTCCACTTCATATCATCATGATAAAACGCCAAATCTAGATTAAAGAGAAAATCTACTCAAAACTCATTTATTCCCATGATCTTTCTTTTCATCTTTCTTTTCTTCATGTAATGTAATGTTGTGTTATTTGCTCTTTTACATGTAGGAATTAATTTTAAGTAATACATAAGTTGATAAAATGTCATAAGTGTAGACTGCCTGGCTGTTATGATTCTTCTCTTGATTTTGTCAGGTTTGATATGAGAGGATGTGGTTATTTGATGGGTATGATTTCTGTATCTTGTCTCAACACTACACTAGTATGGAATAGCATGAGAAAACACAGTCCCACACTGGCTAATTGTTTCACACTTAATACTAAGCACTTTGTGTTAACAAAAGATAAAAAAAAATTGTTTCAGGATTATTGAGCTCAACGTTATCATACGCTTGCCAGAAGGGCAAGCATCTACATGTGCAGAAGTTGCTAAGAGGCTGTAGTAGTTTCAGTGCTCCTTGTTGAACAACACATCTGTAACACATCTGTAACCAGATTTTATTTTTTTCTGTGGCGATTTCAAGCGAACAAATAGGAAGTAAAACACGGGTCTGTAACCGGATTGCCCTTTGATTTTGTGTGCAAGAAAATCAGGGGATTTGGCTCCTCACAAATCACAAACTATCCTCCCAAACATACACAGAAAGTATGTTTTTTAATTATTATTATTTTGTGCTATCCCAACTCAACAAATAATAATAATGTAATACAAAAGTAAGATAAAATTAAGATAAAAAGATGAAAGGCGATAAAAAGACGATAAAAAAGACAATAGAAAGACGATAAAAAGACAATATAAAGATAATAAAAAGGCGATAAAAAGATGTGGTGATTTTCTTCCCGTGTGTGACCTCTATGTGCGACACGGTGGGGAATGGGAGTGCAGGTGTGCTATACGGGAAGTGACTCGACACAGGAGGATGTTTTGTCCGACACCCCAGGAATGTTCCTCCATCACAGTCACCTTCCTATTGCAGTACTACTTCAGTAGCTTCACTCTTAACTTCCCCTGACAGTAAAACTCACATTCTTTAGAAAAGCAGTCTGCAAAATAGATATAAGTAGATTAAGCTTCATATTGTATACTGATATACTCAGCCCTTTTGCTTTAGGATAAGAACAATTCAGTGTGAATGGCATCACATTTCGTATTTTGAGAGGGAAGCATTGCATTTGCCCTCTACAGTTTGGACAGCAGCACCGATGGAAGCAGAATTGTAGGAAGCAGACTGATGTAATATGTTACAATATAAAGGAAATGCAACATATTTAAGGCACATTACCTAAGAGGAAGGACTTGTCATCATTCCAAAAACACTGAGTGTCTCAGGTGTTCAGGCTGAATCACTCAAACAGCAGATTCATGGGCGCCAATGTTTGTTTTATGTTTAGAAAAAGCAGGAAGTGACACAATGACACATTTTTGATAGATCTCACTTCCGAGGCCCAATCTTTATTTCCTTATTTTCGACTGTGATAGAGTTCTATACTATCACAAGACTATAAATATATCTATATATATATATCGGGGTTTTTTTTTAAGGATTCCAACTTTTTTATTGTTAGGCTCTTTACAAACCCCCTTGCATGTTATCACAGATAAAATCATTTTATCTGTTTTATCATTCAAGTGAAACCTGAATGATAAAACTGACTGCCGACTGACACGTTCATTAAATTTATTTATAAGCAACACTTAACTAGGTTTACATGCAGGTTGCAACTGGATTGTCTCTACTGCACCCTAAAATGACTTGGTGTCAAGGTGGCATTGCATTAACCATTTAGATGCGTGAGAGGATCCAGATCTCGGTGTGTGTTATGTCTTCAATCAGTCCCCTCAAAGTGCACAATGTGGTTTAATTTTCACCTCACCCAGTCTCTGAACCCTTTGACCAATCCCTGATTACTTGTGGTAAAGCGAAACTTGTGTGAAGATTTACAAAGGACTAAAAGCCTTAAAGCTTGTTTCCTGGCATTCAACGCAAAATGGAGCAGATTGTCCCTTTCAGAGTTGCAACTGACCCGTGCTTGACACGGAGCAGGTCTGTAGTCAGAGCTTAGAGCTTCACTCACCAAACCCAGGACCAAAGAGTGCCGGAAAATGCTTCATTCATGCTCTCATTCAGTCAGTCAGGATCGGCAGTAGTCAACGGACAATGTGGCCTAAGGAACTGAAACCAAGCACATAAAATGGCACTGCAGCTAACCTTTGTGTCACAGAGCTCAGCAGCGAGCTTTGCATCGTCTTAGACAATGTGCTTCTGATTGAATCTGTCATGTAAGACGTGTTTCATCTCTATCACTTCCCAACGTTTGCTGTTGCTGTAATTTCTGTAGTAGCTGTTCAGAAACCCTTTTCCCATGGTGCTGCTGCTGCAGAGACATCAAGAGGCAAAATCAAGAGTCACTTCAATCCTCTCTGTC